>NC_052352.1:59862965-60069316 GCF_009727055.1 Benincasa hispida | reverse complement strand
TTGTTTCAACCCATAAATAGATTTTTGAAGCTTACAAACCTTTTGTTCTTGACTCTGTGCAATAAACCCCTCTGGTTGAGCCATATAGATACTCTCTTCAAGATCGCCATTTAGAAAGGTTGTCTTGACATCCATCTGCCAAATTTCATAGTCATAAAAGGTGGCAATGGATAAGAGTATTCTTATCAACTTTAACATGGAAACGGGAGAGAAAGTTTCTTCATAGTCCACTCCCTTTCTCTGGGTATAACCCTTTGCCATAAGTTGAGTCTTAAAAGTCTATATTTTACCGGCTTGGTCTCGTTTTCTCTTGTAGATCCACTTACAACCAATCGGTTTCACATCACTTGGTTGATCTACAAGTTTCCAGACAGAATTGAAGTACATAGACTCCATTTCGAGATCCATGGCTTTGACCCATTGATCATGGTTCACATCTTTCATCGCCTGTTTATAGGTCGATGGATCCTTTATGCCGTCATTAGGTATGACGACTTGTGTTTCTGTTAAACCCAAGTAACGGTTAGGCTGCTGAACAACCCTCACACTACGTCGAGGTATTGTCAACTCTTGATAAGGATGTGACTGATCTGATGTACTAGTTTTATCTACGACTTTAGTAGATGAACTAGCTCTATCTGTAGCGTCTTTGGAAACTTCATTCAATACTAGTTTACTGCGAGGTTGATGACTTCTAATGTGGTCTTCCTCTAGGAATGTGGCATTTGTTGATACAAATACCTTGCTTTCTTGAGGATGATAAAATAGACCACCCCTTGTTTCCTTTGGATAACCTACAAATAGGCATAACTTTGAACGATGTTCCAATTTCTTGGTATTTTGTACCAACATCTGTGCTAGGCAACCCCAAATTCTAAAGTGACGTAAACTACTTTTACGCCCTTTTCATAGCTCATAAGGTGTTTCTGAAACACTTTTAGAGGGAACGTTGTTCAAAATATGGACAGCAGATTCAAGTGCATATCCCCAAAAGGAATCAGAAAATTAAGCATAACTCATCATAGAGCGAACCATATTTAATAAGGTTTGGTTTCTTCTTTTTGATACACCGTTCTGCTGAGGCGTACTAGGTGCAGAGAGTTGTGATTGGATCCCGTTTTCTATCAAATAGTCTTGGAATTGTATGTCTATATACTCTCCACCTCGATCTGATCGAAGTGTCTTTATTGTTTTATCTAATACATTCTCAACTTCAGCCTTATATTCTTTGAACTTTTCAAGAGAATTAAACTTGTGATGAAGCAGGTAAACATGACCATACCTTGAATAATCATCAATAAAACTAATGAAATATTCATACCCACCTCGAGCCTTGACATTCATTAGTCCACAAAGGTCCGAATGTACGAGCTCTAAGGGTACTTCGGCTCTAAGACCTTTTCTAGTAAAAGATCTCTTGGTCATCTTTCCTTCAAGACAGGATTCACATGGAGGTAAAGAGTTATCTTCTAACTGACTTAAAAGTCTACTCTTGACCAATCTCCCAATCCTATTGAGATTTATGTGACCAAGTCTAAGGTGCCATAGATAGGCATTGGAAGAAACCGTTTATTTTTTATTATGAGTTTCTAATGTCCTGAACATTTCAATATTTAAAACAAAATTTTCTCTAGTTGGTCTTAACTTATATAAGTTGTCTTTAAGTGTAGCAGAACAAATTTGAATACCTTTACAAAATAATGAATGCTTCATTTATATTAAAAGATATTGTATATAATTGTTCTATAATACAAGCGATAGATATCAAATTCCTCTTCATAAGAGATGCATACAAAATATTTTTAAGTACTGGATATCTATCTTCAAAAAACAACTTCAGATCTCCCACTGCTTCAACTGAGACAACCTCTCATGTTCCAACTCTGAGGGTTATTTCACCTTCTTCAAGCTTTTTCCAAGAACTAGTTTTCTGAAACGAGAAACAAATATGATTAGTGACTCCTAAATCTAGTATCCAGGTTAGAGTATCATATTCCACTAAAAAACATGTTTCAACGACCAGTTAATCATATTTACCTTGTGCCATTTTCTCAGCTTTCTTCTCTGCAAGGTACTTCGGGCAATTTCTCTTCCAATGCTCATTTTGGTTACAGTGGACACATTTTCCTTTATTTGTATCCTTCTTTCCCTTTTTTATCTGAGGAGCCTGCCCTTTTCCCTTCTTTTTCATTTGAGCTTTAGAGGGTTCAGCTTTGTTTTTAAAGGACGATCCTCTTAAAAAATTTTCTTAGTGGTAGCAACATTTGCTTCTACTTCCTTCCCCTTACCTAAAGTAAGGTTTTGAAATTGCTGGAGCTCGTTAAGAAGGGTAGTGAGGTTAAATTCTATCTTATTTAAAGACGCATATGTCTCAAAAGGTATAAAATTCTTCGAAAGAGATTGTAAGATAAAACTAACCTAGTTAGCCTCATCAATGGGTCCGCCATTTACTTCAGCGATATTGAAGTACATCATCATGTCCAGGACATGTTCTCTAATAGAGGTCCCCTCTTTCATCCGCTTTGTGTAAATGTGCTTAATTGCCTCATGTCTAAGGGACCATGATAGTTGCCCAAACATTTCTCTTAATGAATCTATTATCTCTTTAGCCGTAGCTAAGGATTCATGTTTCTTTGCCAAAACATCAGCACATCGCTTTGGCGAAGATGTAAACACAGGCCTTTTCATTGGCATTTGACCCATCGATCCGTATGCTTCCCGAACAGTTCGGATTAGCATTTGGGTGGGGCTTGAGGACAATTCCTCAGTTAAGGACAACTCTTAAATCGGTCACACTACACAGTATTGTGTTGTAGATTTAATTTTCATGTCGAAAAATAATTATCGCTTGTTTAGTTTATCGGAAGCTTAAAAGCATTGAATTACTCGAAGCTATTCATGCTGAAAGATAAACATATCTTTTTAGGTTAAAAAACATTAATCTTTTAAATCCAATCAAGTTTAGTAAAAAAACTAATAATGTACCTTATTGATTATATTTTGCTACATATTTCAAAGTTTAGCAGTACTCCACCGAAGGGCAGTCGATTATTCCTTTGAACCCAAACCAATCTTGACTAGATGCTAACCCCAGAATAACTCTTTATTCTTATAGCACTTTAATTATCGCACTACTATTGGTCAGAGAATGTACTAACATCTCTAGTAATTCTTGTAGTGTAACCTTCCACTTTTTGGATTCAGAAACCAGAATCAACATGCTGCCCGAAAGTAGGAAAGTCAATATGGAAAATGATCTACAAGAGAGCTATCCAGACTTTGAGTTCGCGAGTGTTCCGAATCCTATAATACAACTCTCCGAAGCGGAAAGTCGCCATTTCAGGGCAGACATGCAGGTGCTTTTAGGAACTCACGGTGTGAGCCTATCAGGAAGAGACCGGGAATATGTTGTTCACACACGCCCTACCCACTTACTATGAACTACTTCCCACTATTCACCTTGGATATTGATCATCAAACACCTCTCGAAGGAGCTCCACTCCTAAAGCACGGGCCACAAACCCTGCCATGGACCTCACGATGTGAACTTCATTCAGGGACGCTAGAGCTAAAAGTTACGTACTTCTTCTCTAGCTGGAGTATTTATTAACGGTTATAGGACTATATAAAAAAAATACTTAGAGATATATTTCGTGCTAAAATTAACTATCCTAAAGTCTTAGGTGATTAGATCCAATGTATAAATTAATACTGGATTTTAACTATGATGTCTAGATAATAACAAATTTTACTTACCTCACATCTCTACAGATGCTCTTTATTAAAACTAGCGGTTATTTGACTTAACGCCAGTTTGATATCTCCAGGTAGGAGGTGTTCCATAAATCGGTCATCTTAAGAACCCCCAACCTTAGACAAGATCTCCCGGGTAAGTAAATAACTCTTTGTTTAACAGTAATCGACCTATTCTAACTCTTTTAGAAAAGCCCTATTGAAATTACACCAAAAATTTTAATCCTAGGTAAGCATGCCAACTTTTACCTTTGTTTATAGATTTTAAAGTCTAGGTTATTTTTATAATAATATAAATAAATTATAACCATTATACCCTAGAATCATACATTATAAACATACATTCTTACTTGATGATCATGCTTTAATATAAAACTTTATATTAAAAAAAAGTTAACATGTCATACTATATACATTTATAACAATTATAACATATATCAAATGCATGTACATGTTAACCTATAGTGGGATTTTTAATCTATATGATATACTATATGCACAACAAGATTCAAAATTTAATTAAAACATACATCAAATACATAATTCCGAGTGAACAGAGTTCATAATTAGCTTCAGGATTAAGATTAAGTTACCTAGGTCATCAATTAACGAAATAGTTTAGTTTTATACATTTAACGGCATTTAGAACGTAAAAGTGATATTCTTTATGGTTCAGTCTTATGTAAACTCTTTACATAGGATGCCCCCATTTTCATTCTCCAAGTGAACAGTTTAGATCTATCGTTTGTACTAACTACAAAATGGGTCGCATCCATAGTGTCCCTAGAATAAGGTGCCCAACCTTATTCATATACTATAGACCATTTTGGCTATATATATTTGAACTTGATCCACATTTATGTCACTACATAAAGTTCAAACTTAAACTTAATAGCCTCGGAACCTTAGTTTATTGGATTCATGAATATAGAATTTAACTTACTAAATATTTTCAATAACAGCTTTATTGAACAAGAATATGATATTACAAACTACGAGTTTTAGGACATAAAATCCAACAACTTTTGAAGCTGCTAAAGAGGCAATTTAGCTTAAGAAGATCCTTACTGATTTGGAAGTTGTTCCAAATATGTCTTTGCCCATCACACTTTATTGTGATAACAGTGGTGCTACGGAAAATTCTAAGAAACCTAGGAGTCATCGTAGAAGGAAACACATTGAGCAAAAATATCACTTGATTCGGGAGATTGTGCATCGAGATGACGTGATATTCATGAAGATTGCTTTAGAGCACAACATTGTTGATCCATTTACAAAGTCTCTCATAGTTAAAGTGTTCAAGAGTCATCTAGAAAATCTGGATCTACGAGACATGCGGCATATTGTCTATGGCAAGTGGAAGATGTTACTGGGTATAGTGTATGCCCTAGTTTATTGTATATTGTACTTTATTTGTATTGTACATTAGGCTCCCTAAGCTTTAAGATAAGTGGGAGATTGTTGGGATTTGTGTCCTAAATCCTTGTATTTCCGTAGTTTATAAACATTGTATAAACAAATCGTTGTTAATAAAATAATTTTTATTACACTCAATCCAATAAACTAAGATCCTAGGTTACTTTATGTAATTTAAACATGTATGTAGAGAGATACGGGTGGGTCATGTTTAAATGATAACTTAAACGATTTGTAGTAGATGGATAAGGATGGGTACCTTATCCTGGTGACACTATGGATACTGTCTGCTTTGTAGATGCTAAAAGTATTATAAAATGCTACAAATGATTTGATCCTGATCATGTGAGGGTGGTATTCTATACAAAGAGTTTGTATAAGACCGGGCCACGAAATGATTAGTCTCATTATATAATTCCGTTAATAATAGAGACTTACATTCCACTAGGGTGATCATAGGTGACATGGCCTGAATCCTGAGTGAGTCGTGAACTCCTGCTTATGAAGGCAGTTCTTTGATTTGTAAGGATGAGAGTGATCAGATTGCCAACTCAATATGTCTACCATTTTGGGGATTTGTCTGATTAAGGAGATGGAAACACAGCTACACAAGACAGAATTCATTCCTTTCCTAATGTCTGGGTAAGTAGATAAATTGTTCCCTTAAGGGTTGATTCCGAGGTTTGAACAATGTGGCCACACCCTCTCTTGGCCAAAAGGGACTTGGTCATAGTTGGACTATGACTTATTATTCATTAGAGGGATCAGTGGTACTTAAAAAGTTAGATGTAACTACAAGGGCAAAACGGTAATCTTGGCCCAATTGCACTTACAAACAATTTGTGAAGGGTCATTGCTCTATTGACTGGTTATATCCAATGGAAATAGAAATATATCTGTAGTGCGAAGAGTACAGCTGTTAGTCTTTAGTGGAGTGACCGACAGTTAACGGATATTGGGTAACTTAATTAAAAAGTTTAATTAATTATCTAAGTACTATTGGAGCTTTAATCTACATGTTCATAAGATCCCCTCTGTAGCTCAACAGGAATTTATTGAGAATTATTTTTTAATTAATTTGCATTGTTCAAATTAATTAAGGGAATTAACTATATATGATATGATTAATTAAATTAATTATATGTGATATAATTAATATAATGTATTTGATACATTATAACATAAAATTTATTTTGAGAGGAATTAAATATTTGAATATGATTTAAATATTAGTTATATGGATGAGATTCATATAATTTAGTATAAATGTGATTTATACTAAATACTATGATTAATTGAGAGAAATAAAACTATAGGTTATATTGTATTTGACACGATATAAAAACTATAAGTTATATGTTATATTTGATATAGCATATAGTTATAAACATACATACATACATACATACATACATACATACATACATATATACATATAAATATACACACACACATATATACACATAATAATAATAATAATAATAAGTTAATTATTATATTTATATATATTTATATATTATATTTAATTTAATATGGTGTTGGGGGGTTACATGGGGTTCGTTCTTCTCTTGCATTGTGGATGCAGAGATTTTGGGATCTCATTCCCTCTAGCTTTCTCCCAATCTCACAGAAGAAAAGTTCTTCTTCCTCCTCTCATCCTCTCCTCCCTCTCTTGAATTCAAGCAAATCCCACAACTCTTGCTTGAATTCTCATTCCCAAGAGAATACAGAAGATTCTCAAGTGGTGGTGTCCATTTGGGTTTTTCATTTTTGGAGATCGAAGTATTTGTGTTCGTGGGTCGAGGGAATTCGAGAAGAAGTTGTTCTTCAAGGGTAAGTGAAATTTCTTCCTTTCTTTCTATTCCCCAAAAGCATGTTGTAATTTTAATTTGTTAATGTATAATTTTATCTTTCAGTTCTATAATTTGAAATTCTGTGAAAATAAAAAATTGGGAACGATTCCCGCTTCCTCTGCAGAGCCTTCACAGGTTCCCTTCACCCATCCCCTCCCCTACTTTTAGGGGGCTTGAGTGGTTACCCTTATTTTCCCTAGTTAGAGGAAATCGAGTGATGCCTCACACCTTAAGAATCATCGATTAAGTCAACCAACCATTTGACTGCTGCGTATGCAACTGGGAGGTCATGTACTACATATTCATATAGTTTGGTTTTCGCCCACGGTTTCAAGCCTTCGATAAAAGAGAAAATGTTGGCTTTTTTTAGCATATCACGTATGTCTAGCATCAATCTCGTAAATTATTTCGCATAATCTTGAATACTGCCTGTATGCATTAGCTTGCAGAGCATTCGTCAAGCCAAAATGTCTACATTCTCGAGGAAAAACTGCGAGTGAAGTTCTTTGTCTATTATGTAATGTCCTTCTTGCATGTCCACATATCATGATCTCCACCATAACTCACATTTTCAATAAGATGCATTCTTGCCAATATGATTTTTGATTATTTAGTCACCGTATTTATGGCCTTGAAGTATTGTTAAAGGTCGAAAATAAAGTTTTCCAGGGGTTTTGCATCACGTGCCCCACAGAAGGGCTTGGGCTTTGGAACCTTTATTTATTAAACAACATTGTTCCACCAATTGGGGCTTGATTTCCCACTACACGCATTGTGGGGTTTACTCTTGCACTGACATGTGCAATCTCACTTTTGACGACATTGAGAGTTGCTCGAAAGTCTTCTGACAAACCAGACACCATCTGCATAACCATTTTTTGGGAGCTACCTGACTCTTTGATACGCTCCTCCATATGGGCAAAGAGCCCGTTGAACTATCTCATTGTTCAAAACTGCCATTCTTTGTAGCTTTTGTCTCAAGGTTTTCAACCCTTATTATCAACTTGTTGACGGACAGTTTGTCTAAGCGGCCAACTACCGCGTCGATTCCATCTACTTTCTCAGAGATTTCTTGTAGTTGAGTGTCTAGGAAATGAAGATTATTCGAGACTTCTACTTGGTAGAGAATTTGCTCTTTTATCTCAACCAGCCTGTCTACGTGGGACTTGTTCAATTGCTTTGTCGCCAACATGCTTGATGTTTCCCACACTATAAGCCGCCTTGACTCTGATACCCTGTCACAATAGCACTCTTGTAAGGGTCTCAAAGCGATTGTGCGGTATTTGTTCCTACACTTGAACAAGTTAGCCAAACCTTATTCAATTAGTCAATGGCACAATGAGCATTTCTCGCAACCTCCACCTCTGTTCTCGAGAAAATGTTTTAGAAAATGGGTTTCAGAGGAAAAGGCTTTCGCAAACATTTGGAAAGTATGACTATGAAAGAAGGCTAGCCGTACAGCAAGAAAGCAATAAAAGGGATAACAACGCTTTATAGCATACAACTCTCGGATGTGAAGATATGAAAACTAGTCTTACCCCCACATAGTACATTCTGAACAAAAAGACATCTACCACCCTTGCATATAGGGGTAGAAACGGTTCGGTTTGGTGGTCAAACCGAACCGAACTGAAAATTTTAAAATGTGAAACTGAACCGAGCTGATTTATTGGTTCAAATCGGACCGAATCGAACCGCATCGGTTCAATTCAATTTCAAATTCGGTTTTGGCATTTTTAAGAAATCCATGTTATATTCTTTTTTAATTTAAAAACGGTTCGGTTTTAAATTCGGTTTTGTTCTTTAAATTAAAAGTGGTTCGGTTTTAAATTCAGTTTTACTCTTTTTTTAAATAAATAAATAAATATATATATATATATATATTAATTAAAAACGGTTCGGTTCGGTTTCAAATTCAATTTTTGAAAGTGAAACCGAACCGAATTGAATTAATTCGGTTTCAAAATTTCTTCAAACCGGATCGAACCGCATTTTTCAGTTTCACTGAGTTTTCGATTCGATTCGGTTCGGCTTTTAGAAACGGTTCGGTTTTTGCAGTTTGAATGGCCTCCCCTACTTGCATATACAAAGTGACGAGCAGTCATGTACAATACAAAGTATAAGAAAAGTTAACTAATTAGCCTAATGGGAATACATAACATGAAAGAAAGGGGTTGGTTTGGGCATGCAACCATGGACAACACACCCTAGACAAGCATAACCATGACACCGGACACCAAATTCCTACAAAATTGAGGTAAGTCAACCACATTTTAGCATACTGGTTGAAAGCATGATTAATGTAATACTTGGCTAGATTCATAAAAGAAAAATATGCATGAATGGATACTTCTTATGCTTTCAAAACATGAAATAATCTAATTTTAATAACTTTTTTTTTCACCAAATTATCAATTTGAACTTGGTTTTTATTTGCTTCACTAGTTTTTTAAGATTCACACTTTCAAAAATTAAAAGGTCGATACGCTAATAATTAGATAACTAGAAGTATCTAAGTTTTAAAGTTAGGAATCTCAAGCATCGTTGTCTAGTGCATGCCAGTCGGTCATTCGTGAGAGTAGTCAGAGGTCGTCGCCAGCGTTGGGTCTTCGGGTTTCAGAGGCTTTTAGTGGCAATTCGTTGGGTGCTGATCAACTTGGATTTCTTCGAGGCGTTTGTGTGTGATCGTGGGGTTTCATTTGAGCAGTTTCGTGGGGTGGTTACTGGTAGTAGATGGTATTTCATTACAGTAGCTATAAAACACGTGCTATGTACGTGCCAAAAGATCTTTAGAACGTGAATGTTGTCGGTGAAATTTCAATAACAAATTAATATAAATTTTGTTAAGTTTAAGTAATAAATACTTGACATAAAAATTAAAAATAATAAAATAGTTAATAATCAAAACTATATATATTGTATTTTATGTTAATTCACAACAAATATAAAAATGAGTTACACGTGTTTGAGGATCTTTGGAATACTTAGAACATAAATTTTTATGGTGACATAAATTTTGAATCAATATACTTTTGATGAGAGTAGTATAAACTGTGAATTTGTTACATGAAATTAAAAGGTGATGGTAGAACAATATAAATCAACTAACTCAAGAATAATATCTTTGATGAATACTGATTTTGTTAGTATGTTTGTGTAGTTCAAGGTTAGAGATATATATGATACTAATACCTTTGTTTTTGATATTTTGAATCTATAAAATTTGATCTTGTTGTTCATTGCACTAGAAGAATTCCGGGCTTTAATGTCGGTGGAAAACCAACATTAAAGATAGTGTTATTGAAGTCCTTTAATGTCGGTTGTCTTTAATGTCGGTTTTAAACCGACATTAAAGAGCTTTAATAACATAGTCTTTAATGTCGGTTGCAACTGACACTAAAGCCCTTTAATGTCGGTTGCAACTGAAGACCAAGAATCAAATGAAGCCCTTTAAACCAACATTGAAGTCCAGAATCTGTTCGTTTTATCAATTATTATCCGTTTTTTTAAATTCTGTTGCCAGATCCATTCTTTCGGTCAAGAAGTTAAAAACGACAATATATGTCTCATGTTGGGTCAGAAATGTCCATCATTATTTTTTATTAAAAAGTATACAAAAATTACATGGTAAGTCATCAATATTTGTCTTCCACCTATGAATTTATCCATAAACAAGAATCAATATTTCCAATCCATTACATATACTCATCAAATACGAAATAAACACACTAATCACCAACATTTGCATAACAATAACAGGCTTTCATAGAATACTTACATCAAGCCATCATTTCTCTCATTCACAAATATCAATTAGTACTAATTCCATGAATACTTAACACCAAATACCCCATAAACACAAAAATATTATACATAAATCTTCCAATAAACAGATCATGGTTAGATAAATTTGCATTCATTCTAAGCTAGCATTTACATTCTATTGAGACAAAAAACAAGAATTACATCCTTACACAAATCGGCCAATAAAACTTGCCCATTGGGTTCGAATTATGTCAATCTTTCCTTGGGTATATGCATTTTTTGTATTGAACTACAAAGAGGAAAAAAAAGAGATAAATTAAACATAAGTTTACATACATTTATTAAATTAAAGCTAGTATATAAAAAATAAATAATGTACGTACGAGGCTAGTAATGGGAGTAGTAGGATTATGCACTATTTTGTATATATACTTTTGCACATAGTACCCGCATCCTACATAATCTAATTGACGGGAGCACTGCATATAAAGAAGTTGAAAACAATTATTCTTATGTTCGAATGAACATAAATTATTAAAAAATGAATGCAAATTTACCTTTACAGGTTTTCATTTTGGAGAAGACCGATGGTGTTGGAGATCGTGCTTGGCTTGCCATGTTTTCAATCCACTAAATAGTTTGAAAACATTAGTTAAACATAAATACTTCAATTAAGAGCTAAGAAAGTTTAATTATACTTACATATTAATAACTCTATGAAAATCCTCTTGAACCTTACTTCGAAGAGAGTCCAAAACATAAACAAAATTTTCTTGTAGATTGATTACAATCAATATCCAATGATAACTATAATAAGCAACAATTTTGAAATATTAGTATGTGTATAATACAAATTAAAAATAACTTAAGAATTTGTATTTACTTACCCTGTGTTATATGAAATAAGGACTAATTGGTCTAAATTAGCCAATTCTAGTTGATTAGCTAAATTTTTGGATCGAATATCTTGAGACTTCACGTGTGGCGATATTCTTGCTTGATAAATTATAAAAAAAAACTTTTTCGTGATATCACGACCACATTCATCCCAAAAATACCTAAACAAAGTAAAAGTTATTCTTTAAACATGAAACAAAGTATACATGAGTGAATCTAGATGAGTAATACTTATGCGATGTATGTCAAAATACACATGTAGCCTATTTCAACCATATTGCAATACTGGATCAGATCATCGCGGCCTAAATAAATAAATTTGTCTCTTCCAAATATATGCTTGTCCAAAGTGATACGGATCATGTCTACATCGTTCATACTATGCATGGCATGTCCGTTCAAGAGTTCGATGGTACCATTAGCGTCAGTATATTTGGAGGACTGGCTGAAACTCTTAATTGTTGAATGGTCCTACCATAACCAAGTTACAAAAATTCAAAGTAGGAAAAATAATAAATAACTAAACTCATATACTGAAAAAGAGGCATACTTTTTTCTCGTCAACCATAACTACAAGTTCACGAGGCCATGTTACGAAGTTGCCCATTGCTTGATTTAAGGACTCTATTTTACCCTTCACAGGAATTGGTATAGGCAAATCTTCTCTAATGACAATGTCAATCAGAACTTTAATAGTTAAGCATGATACATCATTATCAAATGATGTGGCTACTGCAACAATATTATCTACAGTTTCTATAGCCAAGTGGCATGGTGTCCCCTTAACAAATTTAAAAGAACTTATGTCATGTATGGTTAAGCACGTACAATATGATTAAAATTTAAAAGTCACAACAAATAAATTACCTTCAAATCTTCTTTAGGCATCTTCTTCTTCAAATGCACTTAGTGCAACACTTCCAACAGATGATTTGGACTGATGAGATTGTCTGTTGTGAGTTCTTTCTTTTGACACTTTACCATATCGAACATTTTTATCACTAGAGCCTCTTTCAATTTCTTGGCTCATTGAGGACTTTGGTTTTACTAATTTGAAATATTGGGAATGGGAAACAAAATCACTCATTCCTCTAACACGTCCCCAATGTTCCTTTGTACCCAATGCTTTGGTCAAAACATCTTCACCTTCATAGACTTCAGCCAATTTATCCTGTAAAAGATATTACAATTTTCACACAATATCTATATCATCACAAGTTTCAAACATTATATATATGCCATTTTAAACTTTGTACAATATAAACTTACAATTCGATTGGCACATTCTCGAGTAGCTTCTTCAAAGTATTCATTATTTTTTCCTTTTTTTGCTTCTTTCCATAAAGTCGTCCGATAAGAAGGATCATTTAATAGGTTCTATATGAACATACATATTTAATTAGCATAAACATATTAGAATAAAAGATTTAATTTAAGTTGAAAAACTTACTAATTCTTGGGCAAGATTCGCATAACCCTTCCGAGAAATGTGATAATTATATACACATTTCGCACGTCTTTCTTTTTTAAGACGACTGATTTCCTGTACAACAAATCTAGTTGAAGTTACCTATCAAAATAATGATAATGTTGACATTTTATTTATTGTGAATGACTTACATCCCATTCTTCACTCCATCATTCATTGACGAACGATGTCCACTGATCTTGCTCTATATATAACCAACATTAAATATCCCTTTTTTTTAACCGACATTATACAACCGAGACTACTATTTTCAACCGACATTGAAGCCCAAAATTGTTGTAGTGTTGTGATAGTTTTCATGGATAGTTCTCCTAACACAATGAACAAACATGTTAAATTCAAATAAATGAAAAATTGGAAAAAAAATTAGTTCAAACAAATCTAAGATTTTGATAAAGTTGAAACTATAGAAATCTAATCAAGGATCTAATTCAAACTAATAAAATAATAATAATATAAAATTTCAAGTGCTAACAAAAACTATATGTTCAACATTTAAATTTTAAAATAACACAAATATGTAAATCTTTGTTATGGTGGAAAAGGAATACAGTTTATATAATTTCCTACAAATTGAAAATTTAAAAGTGTTACCGCTCTTTGATTAAATTCAACTACTACATTTCTGAATCCAAAATAATAGTCATTGTTAATAACACTCCCTAACTTATCTTTTACTTTCACATCCGTTCTTCTCCCTTTTTTTTCTCATTCAACGAACTCACTTCAATTTCTTATCTACCAACCAAATTCTTGTTTTATTTTTGCTTCTTGTAATTTATCTCACCCGTCTCCTTACAAAAGGAATTTAAAAAATAAAGAAAACTAAACTAAATTTCATATGAAATCAAAATTTAAAATTGAAAATAACCAAAATATTTGTTAGTATTGGAAATAAATCTAATAATCAATATTGTATCAAAATTTAAATATGAAAAACAATCATAACTTTTTGGATTATCTAGATTTCACTTTGTCATGATCCAATATTTTCTTTACGATTAACGAAAACTTCAATTATCATTCTACCATTATTTCTATCATGACATTCTTAAAATGGAGATGATGCCAAAGAAAATAGGAAAATTCGTATTTATTCTTTAAAAAATATTTAGTTATTATGTGAATGATTGTGTACTATTTGTAAGGGATGTGTCTATTTGAATTTTAGTTTTTATGTGAAGGGATACACTAAGAAGATCCAATGACAGATGAAAAGGTGTGATTATTATTTATTTAAGAAAATATTTAGTTATTATGTGAAGTTAAAATTAAATTACTTATTCACATCATAAAGTGATACAATTTTTTAAATTTTTTATTTTTCTGAAAAGTATAAAATTAGGAAGAAAAGTTAAAATTATCAAAAACAACTCTACAGGGTACAAATAAAACTAATTTTAATTATAAAGAGGTATGAATATAATTTATACTTTTACTTTTTTTACTCTCTCCTCTCTTCCCTCTTAATATTATTTTCCTCTCTTCTCTACTCATATGATGCCTCTTCCTGGAAGGTTATTTGTTGAAAACAAAAATCTTAAAAAAAAGAAAAGAAAAGAAAAGACATACATAATTAATGGAAAGGGTATAATGGCATTTAACAAAAAATGAAGGGTAAAATGGGAAGAACAAGATTCTCTCCATATAATCTCTTTTAATGCAGTAGAGATATGTAGGACGTATTAACTTAGAGGTAAACATAATCCAGGAATGAAAGTTCCTAATTATGGGATTCATGCAATCACATTCCACTAGTGTTTATCAATAGTCTGCAATCAAAATCAATTATGGGCTCCATATAGTCAATCCCTTGATGGGGTTCACCCAAATGTAGGTGTGAATCTTACTCCCATTCTTTGTTACAAAATCCACACCATTTTTGTGTTAACTTTACACTATTTTTCATCTCTCTTTTGCTATTCCGGTACGTGTAGGTGAATATTTTTCTTCTTCTTCCTTCACCTGAATTTCTCGAGTTCAACTCACTATCTTAACAAGCACGCTCTTCTTGCTTCCAATATTTTTCTAATTTTTTCACATATTTTACCTTGTAAATGATGTCTAGACTTTTCGTAGCTCGATTTAATGATGTGGTTTCTTTTAAAATGAAGGGAATCATATGTGGTTTATGAAACTAACATGTGCTTAACAAAAGAAATTATATATTGACTATCTCAAAATAACTTATTTCTAAATCTCATTTTTTAAAAGGTTATTGTTAGCATTTGGTACTTATTATCTATAATAAACTTGAAAAGACAATCTAAATTGAAGCCTAAAGTCACTTTATTAGATAAAACTTGAGTCTGGTGCCTTAGACCACTCGGCCATCCTAACTGACAATTTGGTTCCAAAATTTATTTTTAAAATAATTATTTTAGTATTCTTTAACTTATATTAAAAATAAATAGCCAGTACTACCGTTAAAACTTACATCCGCTTTAAGTATTCATATTAAATTGAAGATTAACGCTAATTTGGTTCTTTCTTCTTCTTCTTCTTTTTTTTTTTTTTTACAAATCTATATATTATAAGTAAATAGATGTTCATGTTTAGTGTCTTACAAGAAGTGTCTTATCCCTTACTTCCCCATGTGTCCTAAAAAATATAAATGGTTTATCTCCCATTGTTCTATTTGTCTTAATGAATATAATCTATGTGTCTTATGAATATACATCCTTAGTATTCAAGTAATTCCACCTCCTACTTGTCAAACTGCCTATAAATAGAGGCATTTTACCCTTTTTAATGGTATGTAATTGTGACAGGAAATTTCAAAGAAAATGTTTAATTTGTCATTCACTTTCAATTTTCTACAATTTCCTTTTCACTTTTCTTTTTCTTTTATTATGTTATTATAATTATCATAATTTCTTGATTTGAAGGAAATAAGAGATTATATTTTATTATATATGAGAACAAATATGGAAAGGACATATGATCGATATATCCAAAATCTAAGATCCAATCATGCTTTTCTAGGAAACTTACTTGGTTGGCATTGTCATTTGTAGAAGCTACTTGGAATAGAAGTTGGAGCCTTCAACTATGGAAGCTCCAGACTGTTTTTCCTTATGCTTTTTCTTTTTTGTGGGTGGTTGTGGGTGGTTACTGGTAGTATAGTAGATGATATTTCATGAGTTTTTTCTTTTTTTTGTTTATACGTTTAGTTGGGAAAGTGAATAAAATTTTCTATAAGCATTTTGGGTGTTGTTCGATTTTCAAAGTTTGGTTATTGTTATTTATCATAGGTTTTTTTTAAGATGCAGTGATTGTTATGTGCTTTTTCTTTTGTGGATTTCTAAAAGGTAATCCATGCAAATCACGGGCATTAATCTACTTTCCATGTTATCTAAGGTTGTTATGTTTCACTATTTAATTACAGTAGCTATAAAACACGTGCAATGTACGTGGTTAAAGATTTTTAGAGCATGAATGTTGCCGATGAAATTTCAATAACAAATTAATATAAATTTTATTAAATTTAAATAATAAATATCTGACATAAAAATTAAAAATAGTAAAATAGTTAATAGTCAAAACTATATATATATAATATAAAAATGAGTAATATATATATATATATATTTCATGTTAATTCACAACAAATATAAAAATGAGTTACATGTGTTTGAGGATTTTAACCATTACTTCTCTCAAATCCCAACTTTCAGAACTTGAAGCACATTCTTCTTCTCCTAGAACCCAACCTTCATCATCGATATGAGAACGTTAAAGTTGCAACTTGAACCCACAATGGACTCCTGTTTCTGCTACTTCTATTTTAGAGCAGGCCTTAAATCCATCACCACCAATCTTGGCAGTGGTGCGATTGTCCACTTTTGGGCGCTGAAATTTAGAAGAGAGACAAAACCTATTGTGCACCTCCTCCATGGATTTTGGAGCTAATGCAATGTGAAACCCGGATTTCAATTACCCTACTTACGCGGGTAATTAAGAGAATTAACTAACTGTAAGTAAATCCTATGTTGAAGAGAAGAAAAATTTCTAAGTGTTGAATAGATTTTACTTGAGTAGCTTTGAGTTGAGAAAATTTGGCTAAGTGTAAAGTCAAAAGGAACCATGCATGTGGTGTAGGAAATATTGAATGCATGAGATGAAACTGAGTTAGTAGATGTCTAAAGGAGTTAAGCGTTGAAAGCCGAGGGCGACCATGCGTTTGTGAGGTTGGACGCATGTTGGCCGAAGCGTTGGCAAGAGGCATTGCTAGAAGTTGCTCATGTGTTGAGGCTACGTGAGCGAGAGCGGAAAGAGTGAGATAATGAGCGTAAGGCACTAGGTGGACGATTTTATAGTATGTACGAGTGTTGAGTGATGCACTAAACGATCGTGTAACTACAGGCGGTGATAAACCATGTGAAGTGATGCATTAGACAATCGAGCTACACGATAAGCGATGGCACTATACGATCAATGTAAGCGCTAGACGATAAGCGTGGGAGCTAAATGATAGCATTAGACGATAAGCTTAGACGCTAGACGATGCATTAGGCACGAGCGCTAGGCGATAGACTACACGATGGTGCTATATGATGAGCGTGAACGCTACACGATAGGCAAAGCACTAGATGATGGGTGTTGCATGATAGACGCAGATGTTGGGCGATGGCATAATACGATAAGCGGACGTGGTAGATGATAGACGTCAGCTCTACACGATGGAGCTAAGCGATAGGCGTATGAGCTATGCGATAGGCCATGCGCTGAACAATGAGCGTCAGCGAGATCGCTGAGAGCGAGAGATCACTAAATGATTGAGCTACATGATGAGGCATAAGTACTATGTGATGGGACACAAGCACTAGACGATTGACAACAGTGATAGGGTTGAATGTTAAGTGACAGCGAGAGATTAGCTAAACGATATGCTATACGATGGTCGGCCATGATATGATGTACTACACGACAAGGATTTGAGAGCTGTGGACTGGAAGATTAATCGGACATATGGCGATCAAAGGAAATGCCTGAAGATCATGCAAATTGAGCTAGGCGAAGGAGAAAACATGTGAATCAATTAAGTTAAGCTGAAAGAAGAGGAAGAAGACACTTCAAACAGGAGGTGGCAAGGTTAGTGTTGGCAAATTGAAAAAAGAACACTTGGACATGCTTCAAGGTGGAGGTGTCAAACTAGGGTAAAGGGTAAACGCCTATAAATAGGGCAGAGGCTTTACTTCAATTCACAAAACATTTCGCTTCTGAGATAGCACATAAAAAGGAGTAATTTAAAGTAAATAGGAGAAATCCATGTGTTGAACGGAGGAAAAGCAACACTGATCTGAGTGGTGATCAAAACAGTGGTGTTGGGCGGAGCAGATTGTACAGACAAACGACTGTGCCAAGTTCAAACTAGAAGTTATTCCAAACTACTCGTGCAACTCAGATGATTTGTAGACCAAAAACTTTTAATTGAATGTAGTTTTGGTATGGGGGCTGCTATGAGAAAATTCTAACTCTAAAGTTGTCAAATTTAAGGAAAACCGAGAGGAGTTCATCAATTAAAATATAGTTGGGCCGAGTAGAGTAAAATTGAGACTCCAAACTTTCAAGAGGGAATCTCAGGGCTAAACTTTAAGGTAAGCTAGTTAAGACATTTTTAAACATTTTTTTAGAATGAAATGTCTTGATAAAAGGTCTGAAATGATGAGTAATCTAAGTTTGAAATTGAATCTGAAATAGGATTCAACAGGAGATCATGGGAAACCCGTTGTACTGGGAAGGAAAAGAAATTCCAACAGATCACTGTGAGTGGTTTCTTATTTTAGTCTTTTAGCATATTATGGATTAATATGCT
The DNA here is from genome assembly GCF_009727055.1 of Benincasa hispida. Classification (NCBI taxonomy): domain Eukaryota; kingdom Viridiplantae; phylum Streptophyta; class Magnoliopsida; order Cucurbitales; family Cucurbitaceae; genus Benincasa; species Benincasa hispida. The sequence goes on along the minus strand of NC_052352.1, from coordinate 60,050,325 downwards.
ATTGTTTATGAATGAATGCTGATACCATGAGGTGAGCATGGGATTGGGATGGTCAGAGGGTCAACGAACCTAGCTTCTGAGCCCAAGATAGGGTCTCACAGGATGGTTAAGGGACTGGGAAGTCTAGTTCCTGAGCCTGTGGAAGAAACCTTGCATAGGATGGTCAGAGGGCCGATGGGTCTAGCTTCTGAGTCCATGACAGGGAGAACTATGTGCACATAAGTTAATGAATGTTTATAGTTGTGAAATGTTAACTATCTACCGTGTGTTTAGGGTTTGTGAAAAGCTTCATTCAAGATGGAGGTTTGCGTAGTAACCTCATGTTATGGTGTTATAAGTTGAAATAGACTTATAATTATGATTCCACTCACTAGGCTTCAAAAGCTCATGTTTTATTTTCATGTTTTCCTTGTAGGTAGCAGAAGAGTCTAGGTTGCAGGAAATGGTCGAGGTCTGTCATAAGATAAAATAATTACTAGAATATAAGTTTGTAGTCAGAATGGGGCTACGTTTGTAAAATATAGTTTAAAACCTATAAACCAGTTTCCTAAAGAAAGTTGTGATTTCATTTACTCCATTAAGTTTTCCGCTGCAATATTAAGTGTTTTAAAGGAAACTAGTAAGAATGGGCAATAGGTGTCATGAAAGAGTGATATCTATTGTTTTCACGCCTCCTCTTAGGTAAAGCAAAGGGAGAGGGTGTGACACGTAATATGTCAATGGAATGAATTCATATTACCATTGATTCGATTCTTCAACATCGATGTTTCTGACCTAATTTTCTTTGGCATTTCCTACACAACTTATGCAGCGAGGTCTGTGAGTCCTTTCAGGCTCTCTATATGATATCATGGCTACCAGCCTCTGACAACCACCAAAGAAGCTTTTTCCGGCATTGATATTCATTTTCGAAAGTCAGTGTAATTCATCTTCCTTGTCATCTTTCAATTACAGTAATCTTTCAGGTATGCCTTCATTCTCCGTTTGTTTTCACAGTTTCTTATTGCTATAAAAGCACAACACCTCCATCACCTCTTGTTTACCTGTGTTTCGAGGTTCACTTGCTTTGTAATTTTCATTCTTGGGTTCCTTTAGATTTGACTCGATGAAGTTATGGATTGAGTATTTCTTTGTATTGTATTGAGCTTGTAGATCATTTACTCAAAAATCAGAGTTGTGATATGAGAATGATGTTCTAACATGCTCAGTTTATGATTGATACTATAGTTTTCTATGTTAATATTGTTTAAGGTTTAGTAACTTTAAACTATGTTCATGATCTCTTACCGTTTCTTATAATTTCAAAACGAAGTACTATTCAACGTCCACTGTTTTCTCCTATTAATCATGAAAGTGTTTCCATATGTTGTGTTTTCTTCACTTGTTTCCCCTGATTTTCTGTGTTTTATTCGTGTTCCATTTCAATTGGCAAATGAAGATACTGAGCTTAGGCCGCCGCATGAAAGATTTATTGGAACAAGAAATTTGATTTCCAAAGAATTTGTCACTTCTAGCGATTGTAGAAAGTTAGAAAAGCTTAATTTAGGTAAATATGAGTTAAACTTATAGAGAAGTGTTTGATCGTACTTGCAACTTTGCATCTGGGCTTGTTAGGTTTAGCCACGATGTTAATACTCATGTTGCCATTTATATAGAAACTTGTGCTGGTGGTTTATTGTTGTGCTGAGTGGTTCACTGCCTTTCAGTTTTTCATATTATTGTGCTCCAATATTTTTTTCTCTAGAACTTGCAATTGGTTTCAAGCATTAGATCTTTAATTTGTTGGTCTATTCTTAGACTAATTCAAAAATACAGTTGATCTCTTTCCGGTATGCTTTAGATAGGACATTATTGTAATTACAATATGTTACTCTTGGTGAGGAAGCCTAATCCACTCTCTTAACGAGATTCGTCGAATAATTTTCTTTGTTGCATTCTTCAGTTATTATAGCTGTAATATGGACTTCTTTGTTGTAGCTACAATTTCTGTTGGGTTTTATGTCCTAAAACTCGCAGTTTGTTAAATGATAAACATTTTCTATAATCAATATACTTATTATTGATTTCATAAATTGTATGAAAGTCTAAATCCAATAAACTAAAACCCATGACTATTCCAGACAGAAGTGTCGAACGAACCCAAACGAGTCTTCGACGGACGAACAGGTACAATTTCGGTCGACTCAAGCCGTGGGTCGCCGCAAGCCGCATCGATCGAAGCCAGATGTATCTTCGACGGACAGACAGAACAAATCCGGTTGTTTCAAGCCATGGGTCGCTACCATCCCCGTTGTCGCGGCCTTCCGCGCCGTCGCAGCCTTTCACACCGATCGATCCTTCCGTGCCAGGTTCGTTCGACCTACGAGGAGCCGCGTCGAACACGGTCGATTTATCCGCACCAGGTTCGTTCTACCAATAACGAGCCGACGATCACCTCGAGCAGTACAACCAGCTGGGGTCTTTACGTATGCTGGCGAACCCCTTCCAGCCAGCGACCTCCTTCCAGCTGGCGACTTCCTTCCAGCCTTCAGTGGCTACCCCGTTTCCAGCCGCTTGTGGTTTGACCCAATACCCAAATGATGTGAGACAACGGTTGGCTTATCTCCAACAACAAATTTCAGATTTGGATACGATGTTTGGCACAAATCCCCAACCAGTTCAACTAGTCTATTCAGAGAATCTGGTAAATTTGTTCCCTATTTTGCCAAATGTTTCTTATTTATCTGGCTCGATTGGCAATTCTGCAAGATTTTTTATAGGAGAAAAATTAAATGGCTAGAAATATTTCTCTGGTCCCAATCAGTCCGAATGGCCTTGGAAGGGCATCACAAATTTGGGTACTTGACGGGGGAGATTCTGAAGCCAGTACCAAGCAATCCACAAGAACGAATCTGGAAAAGAGAAGACTCGTTGTTACACTCTATTCTCGTGAATAGTATGGAACCTCAAATAGGCAGACCATTATTATATGTTGCAACCGCCAAGGATATCTGGAGGCTGCATGAGATTTGTACTCAAAGCGACAGAATGCCTCTCGACTATATACGCTTCACAAGCATGTCCATGAATGCAAACAAGGATCATGGATGTTACATCTTATTTTAACAAATTATCAATGCTTTGGGCAAGAGATGGACCTGTGTCGAGAGATTGTCTAGAACTGTGCATAAGACAGGGCTCAATACTTGAAAATTAAAGAGGCAGACCGTATGTATGTGTTCTTGGCTGGATTAAATCCTAAATTCGATGGTGTCCGTAGTTGAATATTGGGCCAACGTCCTACTCCTTCACTCAGAGAAGTTTGCTCTAAAATACAACTGGAAGAGGATCGGTCATGCGCCATGAATAATCCCATTACTACAATTGATGCAGCTGCCTTCATTACAAAGTCTCTCAGTGTTGATGGCGATAAAAAAACCCCACCTGTGTGTGAACATTGTAAGAAGCCCTGGCACACAAAGGACCAGGGTTGGAAATTCCACGGAAAACCTCCAAACAGCAGGTAATGACAGTCTCATGAAAAATCTAATACTGGTTGTGCCCTAGTAAGTGACTCAACAGATGAACATACTAAGAAGCAGTCTTTCGTTGGTAGTAAGAAAAATTTGAGTACGGTTAGGGTGAGTGCTATTGCACAATCGGGTAATTTCACTTCATTTGGCCTTATTAGTATAAATGGTAAAAAAAAACCATGGATTGTGGACTCAGGGGTCACAGATCATCTTACAAGTTCTTCAGATCTGTTTATGTCATATAACCCAAGTGCTGGAAATAAGCGTATTCCCATTGCAGACGAGTCTTTTTCCCCTGTTGCAGGGAAAGGCCACATCTCCCCGTTTGACGGTTTAATTCTGCGTGATACTTTACATGTGCCTAAAATCTCTTATAATCTATTGTTTGTCAGTAAAATTACAAGGGATTTGAAGTGTAAGGCAATTTTCTCACCTGATTCTGTTTTGTTTCAGGATCTAAAATCAGGGATGACGATTGGCACTGCCTGACACGATAAGGGACTCTATTTCCTTTCTGAAGAGGCTTCCTCTAGAGATGATCATCAAACTGGGTTTATGTCGTTAAATTTTTCTATTTCTGAAAAAGACTTTATGTTGTGGCATCTCCGTTTAGGACACCCAAACTTTCAATATTTGAAGTATTTGTTTCCGCATTTATTTCGCAATGTTAATACTTCCTCTTTAAATTGTGATGTGTGTATTTGTGCCAAGTAAAGTCGTGTTTCTTTCCGATCTCAGCCTTTCAAACCCTCGAGTCCTTTTAATCTTGTTCATAGTGATATCAAGGGTCCCTCACCGGTTACCACTTCCACTGGTAAACGGTGGTTTGTCACGTTTATAGACGACCACACTCGCTTTACCTGGGTCTTCCTCCTCACAGAAAATCTGAGGTGTCTTCTATTTTTCAACAATTTTATACAACTGTCGAGACTCAGTTCAAAACAAAGATTGGAATTTTACAAAGTGATAATGGGCGAGAATTCTTTAATATCTCCTTTAGGGATTTTCTTGTCTCTAAGGGTATTGTCCACCAGAGCTCATGTGCTTACACTCCATAACAGAATGGAGTTGCCGAGTGAAAAAATCGTCAACTGGTAGAAGTAGCCCGGTCTCTTATGTTATCTGTCACTCTTCTGTCATACTTGTGGGGGGTGCAGTTCTTACTGCTGCCCATCTCATTAATCGGATGTCCTATCGTATTCTTAACCTTCATACACCTTAGAACTTTAAAGAGTCCTTCCCAACCAGTCGATTAATCTCCGATGTTTCTCTTCGAGTTTTTGGTTGCGTTGCCTTTGTTCACTCCCATGGTCCAAACCACACAAAATTTACTCCTCGTGCTCAGAAGTGTGTCTTTGTTGGATATCCACTTCATCAACATAGGTATAAGTGCTATCACCCGTTGTCTCATAAATACTATGTCTCCATAGATGTCACCTTCCTTGAGGATCAACCGTTCTTTCCTGTTAGTCATCTTCAGGGGGGAGAACATGAATGAAAAGACTAACTAGTCATCTTATGTTGTTCCTTTAGAGTCAGCTCTCATTCATATCTCATCTAAACCTAGTTCTAATCATGACGATCTGGTCCTTCTTACCAACCAAGTTCCTTGGAAAACTTACTATAGGAAGAATCTCAAGAAGGAAACAGTGTCACCTGTCGAACCAGAATCGTCGGCTCCAGTGCGTGAGTCAGACCCGCCATCAGATCCAGGTACGTATATTCCTGAAACTAATGATGTTGATGTGTGTATGGAGACTAATGAATGCAGGCAAGATAAGGGAGAAGGAAGTAGTAATACTAAAAGAATGGCAGAAGGGGAGACAATAGAGAATGAAATGATTCTAGCTAATGATGATGTGAAGGATATTACTGAAATCTCTGATACACAGATAATCAATCATGGTGAAGAGCATGGAAAGTTGAAGGAACGTGATGCATCGTTTGATCTTCCTATAGCTCTGAGGAAAGACACTCGTTCATGTACTAAATACCCTATGTATAGTTACATGACGTATAGTAATCTGACAACCGAGTTCAGAGCATTCACTACCAGTTTGGACACTGTGATGGTTCCAAATGACATAAGTGTTGCAATGAAAAAACTAGAATGGCGGTCTGTTGTTATGGAAGAAATGAAAGCTCTCAAGAAGAATGGAACTTGGGAACATGTGGCTCTGCTTGAAGGGCATGAAACTGTTGGATGCAAATAGGTGTTTACTATAAAATACAAGTCAGATGGGATAATTGACTGGTACAAAGCTAGGCTCGTTGCAAGAGGCTTTACTCAGACTTATGGAGTAGATTACTTTGAAACTTTTCTCCTGTGGCCAAACTTAACACTATCCGAGTTCTTTTGTCAGTTGTTGTAAATGAGGATTGGCCTCTACACCAATTTGATGTTAAAAATGCCTTTTTGAATGGGGAACTTGAAGAGGAAGTCTATATGAGTTCTCCTCCTGGGTTCGAGATTCAGTTCAAAAATAGGGTGTGTAGATTGAAGAAGTCGCTATACGGATTGAAACGGTCTCCAAGAGCCTGGTTTGACAGATTCACAACTTTTGTGAAAGCACAGGGGTATGTTCAGGGGCATTCTGATCACACTCTTTTTACAAAAAGATTGAAATCAGGGAAGATAGTTGCTCTTATTGTCTACGTTGATGACATTGTTTTATCTAGGGATGATGATGCTGAGATCATGAGGCTCAAACAAAGATGGCCAAAGAATTTGAAATTAAAGACCTTGGTAAGCTAAGATACTTTCTGGAAATGGAAGTGGCTCGATCAAAAGAAGGTATCGCAGTCTCTCAACGAAAATACACTCTGAACTTACTAAAGGAAATAGGCATGACTGGGGGTAAACCCGTTGACACACCAGTAGAGTACAATGTGAAGCTCAGTGATAAGAATGATAGAGTTCTTGTTAATAAAGAAAAGTATCAGTGGTTAGTGGGGAAGTTGATCTACTTATCTCATACAAGGCAAGATATTTCGTATGCAATAGGTTTTGTCAGTCAATTTATGCAACCTCCCTGTGACGATCATATGACAGCAGTTGAATGTATCCTCCGGTACCTGAAAGGAACTTCTGGTAAGGGTCTGATGTTCAGAAAGACCGATAAATGATCTGTTGAAGCCTACACTAATTCTGACTGGGCAAGTTATGTTGTTGACAGAAAATCAAATCTGGGTAATGTATGTTTGTCTGGGGTAATCTAGTCACCTAGAGAAGTAAGAAACATGGGTTGTTGCTAGAAGTAGTGCTGAGGCTGAGTATAGGACCATGAGTCTGGGGATTTGTGAAGATATCTGGTTGAAGAAAGTGTTATCAGATCTCCAACAAGATAATGAGCTTCCGATGAAATTTTTTTGTAACAACAAAGTTTCCATCAGTATTGCAAATAACCCGGTTCAACATGATAGAACTAAACACGTAGAGATTGACAGATAATTCATTAAGTAGAGATTGGACAATGGAAACATATGCATCCCTTATATTCCTTCAAATCAACAAGTTGTAGATATGCTTACAAAGGGGTTACTGAGACAGAGTTTTGATTATTGTGTAAGCAAGTTAGGCCTTGTTGATATCTATGCTCCAACTTGAGGGGGAGTATTGAAAATAAGGTTATTAACCTAGGGGCATTTATGTAATTGTATAGACCCCTAGGGTTTCCTACTATCTATTTATACAGTGTGTCCCTATGTATTTAGTATATTAGATTAAAAAATAAAAAAAAAAGATCTATATATCGTGGTTTTTCTCCTTATACTAGGGTTTCCACGTAACTGTGTTATCATTCTCTTCTCTTCTTCTTTTATTTTTTAACAAAAGTATGTTATAATTGTTATAATATATAGTATGCATGTTAGGGTTACTTGTATTTAATATAAGTGTTATATTAAATATTGAATGCCTTATGTATGTTATGGATATTTAGCATGTCTAAAGTTTTATATAAGTTGTTATAAAATTGGATTAGACATTTAAAATCCATAATCAACAGTTGCATGCTCACGTAGGTTGACCACCTGTTTTAATTGTTAAAACTTATAAAATCTAGGTTACAAACTCAATTGGTATGTAATCTTGTCTAAGGCTGGGGGTACTTAAGTTGACGGTTTATAAAACACCTCCTACCTAAGGATTATGACCAAATTATTGAGTATTGGTAACCGGTTTTATGAGCATACGTGAGTGATGTGAGGTAATAAAACGGTTTATCACCTAGACATCATAGGTTACAATCCAATTATAAGAGTTATACTTGTATAAACCACATAGACTTAGGATTGTTTTATTAGCTAAAAGTACCTAAATATAAATCTACCCAAATAGAACACTTTAGTGGCAGATTAATAACTTCTATATGATAGAGTTATTAGAAAACTTCAGTGGGAGATTAATAACATATACGATACGTTATTTTTAGCTCTCACGTCTCTAAGAGTTCACAATCCATATTTAAGTGGTACTTCATGTCACCCTGGAAGTGACCTCCATACAGAAGGTATTTTTTAGCTTAAATCTAGATTTCGGTGAATAAGAGGAAGTTGTTCAAACATAAGTCTATTATATGATAAATAGATTTCAACTGCCACGTCTCCATATAGTTTACCCCGTGTGATTCATATGACGCTTCGTGTCACCCTGGAAGTGGCCTCTCTATAGAGAGTGTTTTGTATGAGTCAATATCAAGGTAAACGAAGGAAGTAGTTCATAGTAAGTGGGTGAAGGATATGTGTCAATATATCCTACGGTCTTCTCCATTAGTATGAACCGTGAGATTCCTATGTTGTACCTGTTGGTTAGTTGTAAGCGGCCCTTTGCTAGTCGTTTAGCAACGGCTATCCCTACGGAGGGTTATAACAAAGGATTCGGAATAACCCAGACTTCAGTAAAATGAATAGGGTTTTATAGTTCCGTCTTGGATATTGTCTTCTATTTCGAAGGCAAGTTCATACCATTCTATAAAATCTAAAAATGGTGGGTCACACTTACAATAATTACTAAGTTGTTAGTAAAGATCCTGACTGAAAACGATAACTAAACAATTATAGAAATAAGAGTTATTCCGGAGACAATAGGAATAAGAGTTATTCCGGGGATAGTGTTTGGTCAAAATTGTTTGTTTTAGTGAAGGAGTATCTGACTGCCCCACGGTAGCACATATTCTTATCACTAAAATATTGTTGCAAATAAATAATGGTTATGGGTATATTATTACTTTTTGCTAAAACTTGATCTTAGATTTAGTTACAATTTGCTAAATAGAATTTGTTTGAATTTTATCAGCATGTCAAATTCTTCTAGAATACTCACTTCCGATGTACATAACAGTAAATCAAATCAAAAAACAAATTACTAGCGGTTAATTACACCAAAAGAGTTTTAACAGAGGATTGTGCAGATCTCCCAACTCATATGAAATTATGAATTATGCATATGAAAGTGCAGAATTCGAACAACAAGATAAACATGATTTACTTGTTATCAAAGCATGTTTAGTGGAAAATGATAAAATCTGGATAATTGATTCAGGTGCCGGTAATCATGTATGTACTTTCTCACAGAAAACAAGTTCCTAGAGACAGTTGATAGAAGGTGAAACAATTTTTAAGGTAGGGACCGGGGAGATTGTTTCAGCCAAAGCAGTGAGAGATATGAAGTTATTTTTAGGAGATAAGTACATTTATTTGAAAAATGTATATTATATTCCTTCTATGAAAATGAATCTAATATCTGTCTCTTGTTTGCTAGAAAAAAATCATAAAATTTATTTCGAAAATGATGAAGTGTTCATCAATATAAGAAATAAACAAATTTGCTCTGCAAAATTAAAAAAGAACTTGTACATATTAAAACCAACTGAGGTCAAAGTTGTTTTGAACATAGAGATGTTTAAAACTGTTGTGCCTCATAAGAAGAGGAAGATTTCTCTAAATGCCTATCTTTAGCACTTGAGACTGGGTCACATAAATCTCAACAGAATTGAGAGATTGGTTAAGAACGGTCATCTAAATAAGTTGGAAGACAGTTCATTACCACCATGTGAGTCTTGTCTCGAGGGTAAAATGAAAAAAAGATCTTTTTTTGGAAAAGGTTTTAGAGCCAAAGAACCCCAAGAGCTGATTCACTCGAACCTTTGTGGCCTTTAAATGTTAGAGCGAGAGAAGGGTATGAATATTTCATCAGTTTTATAGATGATTATTCCAGGTATGGGCATATTTACCTAATGCATTAAAAGTCTGAAACTTTTGAAAAGATCAAAGAGTATAAGGTTGAGGTTGAGAACCAATTAAGTAAAAAGATTAAAACACTTCGATCGGATCGAGGTGGTGAGTATATGGACATAGAATTCCAGAACTATTTGATAGAATGTGGAATTCAGTCTCAACTCACAGCCACTGGCACACCTCAGTAGAACAGTCACTAGAAGAAATTCGGGCTTTAATGTCGGTTGACAACCGACATTAAAGACCTTCTGTGAAATTTCCAACCCACATTAAAGCCTGTGTTTTTTTTTTTAAATTCTTAACCGACATTGAAGCCTGAATCTGTCCGTTTTTTTAAATTTTGTTGCTGAATCCATTTTTTTGGTCAAAAAGTATAACATGACACATCATCATCGAACGCTGTGGCTATGACATATTATTCATGTATGGATTGTAAATCTATTACATTTAATCCACAAGTTCTGCTATAAAATTATAATTTAAAAGGTCGTACAATAATTCAGGCCTTGAAAACACAAACTATAAGTAATACAAACATTATGATTTTACAAACATTATGAGATTACTGTCCCTCTCCACTTGGTAAGTATGGATCCCTTCATAATTATTCTTGAACAAACCTCCTAGCTTCAGCAGTGTCTGGTTATGGGCATCTTTGTCTGACCATTGTTGTTCAAAGGATCACAAACAAAAAAGGTTTAAGATAAAAGATTGAAAGTGAAAATGTGATAAGAATTCATATTCAACTAATCGTGTTTGTTGGGAATGTGCATAAATGGTACATTCAAGGCAAAATTCTTGTAGTGGATGTGTTGGATCTAAAGTTCCCCAAGAAAAAGCATAAAGAGGTTGCGATACCAAATATTTACTCCTTTGTTGCACCTGCAAAACAAGAAAACTCAATAGTTGAATAAATGAGAGAATCTTCTTTTTCAAGATCTTGAAGAAGAGAAGCTTGGTTACCTAGATATGAGATACGAAGATGATGGAAAATTTTTGGTAGCACAACGATGCTACCACAACAAAACCAAAAATTTACTTTGAACTTGTTCAAAGAAACATACTCCCAAAATATTTCACAACCACTTGTTCTCAATAGAACTATCAAAATTCCCAAAAAATGAATATTCAATAACACATACATCAATAAACAAATTTACCTCACAATGTACTTCAAACCTCAAAAGTTGTCACAAAGACTACCATAGTGCATGAATAACTCACAAACTACTATAGTGTGACCTACAAACTCGAGCACCTTGAATCAAATCTAAACTATAAATAAATAGTACCCATGAGTCGTAAACTACAAACCTCCCTATGAGGATTGCACCCATCCCATTCCTATTTGCCAATGGAGTTCATAATTTCAGCTAACATGAGCTATTAGGCAAGGGGGTTACACATAGAACTGTTGTCTAGTCAAGTAGCCCAATTTGCAAGTAAATGAGTGTCCAGACAAGACAATACACATTAAAAATTCCCTAGGTTTCACAATTAGTTTCTTCAACTTGCTTGCTTCTGAAATCATAATGTTCTAATATATCTTATTTTGATGATTTTTCGTACTAATTATCAAAACTTTATATACACAACTCTTTGGGGCTAATTTTGAAATCTTGAATACAAGACTATGAAATAAATTATGATTTACCATCTTGAAAAATAGAAAAGGTGATAAGATTTCAAGTAACAACAGAGGATAAAAGCAAAGTAGATTGATTACGGGCTTATCTTCGTACTTGTAGAGAACACTACGACATGAAAAATTAATCAAGTATATCTACCTAGACAAAATGGGAAGGGTTTGGAAGTTCATGTATTGTTGGAAAGCACAATCACTAATCACTATATACCCAGGTGGCTAAAACTTTGGCATTTCTATGCACAGGTGTAGAAATCTCATCATCTTTTCCATCATAAACTAAAGGTCCATTCAAGGTCTTTTTCTATAAACATCTGAGTACGTCTATGTAGACTTGAGAAGTCACAGGCAAACCAAATAGATTATAGGAGCTTAGAGATAATTTGAAGAAAGAAGTTGGCTATCGTGTTCATTACCTTCTTTAAAAAAGTTGGATATGTATTGTCCCAAATCAACTTGTAGTCCCCAGCAATGCAAGTGCATAATCTTTAACGATACTTCCATCAATTTATGTTTGTAATTTCAACACTAAATAAAAGCAAGATGTTACCATTAACTCACTTGGTCAGACTCGTAACATTTATGAGGCAATATCAACTGCAAGAAAACAGTTCAAATCCATCATATAATTTGAAGTAAAAGAGTATGAATGGAAAAGACTCTAACAGGAATTTAAGGACCAAATTAAATGATCGAAAACAATTAAACACAAGGAAATTACTAGTATGCTTGGAACTTACAGGGTCACTAATCAATTTACTGTCTTTACCCCTCCAGGACTTTCACACTCCACACAGAATCCAATATCCTGAGCAAGCATAAAATGCAACTCCACTTTAATAAGAACATACAAACATTCAACCAAAATGACTATGATGGAGACAAACGACCATAAAAAGAACACGAATTTGGTGGATCTGAACAATGACAAAGAAAATGGCATCTTTTAGATTTGGTCGACGAGCGACGAAACAGAGGTCGAATCGACAACCAACGAAGATCGAATCAACGAACGGAGGCTGGAACCACAGCAAACCTGCACGATCGACGATAAACAGAGGCAAATCGACGAACGGAATAGTTTTTAAGAGTACCTTTACATCTCATTTGGAAAAATTTCTCATTAGTGAATCGAGAACAAAGCACCTGCAATGTAACTTTAAAACATCAATTGATCGTTATAAAATGTGTACAATATTATCATGTAATTAATAGTAACCTAAAAGTTCATAAAATACATATATCTCAAATAGAACTGTTAGAATTGGTCTTAAAGAGTTCATCAAAGATAATATAATAAAATGGATAGGAAGCATACACTTATAGCTAAAGGTAGTTACTTGGTTAAACACATGACTCATGCATAAAAATCAATGTTGTTTTGTGGTGTGAACATACCTAGTTGAAAGAATCCACCAAAATTAAGTTGATTACTTCAAGTATTGTGAAGAAAACCAAATGCTGACTACAGAAGATCTAAGCACTCAAGTTTGTAGCCATAATGAATTTACATAATACAATTGTTTGGAAGAAATTCATGGTAGAAGACTTAAGAGAATGAATTGCAGAAGACTTAAGAGAATTGTTGCTAAAAGAAGAAACAGAGAAGCTTTAAACATGTTTCCTTAGCAATGCTCATCCAAAAGTTAAAAAAAAAATGTCTTCTTAACTTTTAGGAGCTTAGATTTTCAATTTATCTCCAATTAAACTACTACTAGCTAATCCAAGTCTAAGTAAAACTTCAACAAAACAATATCCAAAGGGTTAAATCCAATTGATAAGAATAAATTCAGACAACAAATAAGATTACTTCTCAATTTTAGCCTATCAGCTTATGCACTAATCACTAAAGAAACAAGATCTTGATGGAAAAAAATAAGAGAATACAATAACCTCAACAAAGTAGATGAAGAAGATGAAGAAAATTCAACTGCACAAACAAACAATTCCAAGAATTAGAAACAAACCAATCTTAAACAGGACTCTCTCACAAAACACTTGAAACCACACAAAATCAACCTAATCTTTACCAGTTGCTTTGGTCAATAGTTGCTTATTCCAATTGCTAGAACCAAGCCCTATGAATCACTTAACTTTATGAGTATAACATATTTCTTAAACAAAACAAATGTAAAATGGTAAAGAGATATACCTAGTATAGATGAGAATGCTTTGTTTCGACATTACATGGTGGAAGACTATCTAGTATGTATAAGTACAATCAGGAAACATACAAATGTAAAAATGTTTCAGAGTTTAAAAAATACAAGTAGCCAAAAGAAAATATAACCAAATGTTCTAAATTTAATTGATTTAACATATAAGGGTAAGAACATTCTTAATGAATTTTTTCCCCACTCGACTCTTTTACATGGAGAAGTATACTCACCCTCTTTCAAGATTCAAATCCAATCGTTGTCCAGCTATGACTCTATCAATTTCATACCTACACTGTAGTTAAAGGTCTTTGCACAAATAAGATTAATTTAGGAGAGTACAAGATAATGTCTAGATTCAAAGCTAGTATACATTTGATACAAACTGAGGTACAGTAAAACATACCTCAACTCACTACACATCTTCTCAATATTGAGTTTTTCAGACCTCAACTCATTGCACATCTTCTCAAATGTAACTAAATATAACAAAAAGATAGCATTATAGAGTCAACCTTGCATTCAATGAATCAAAATTATAAATGCACTTTACCAATAAAATCTATGGAATATGACCAAGATTTTTGAGTATGTAGTTCAATTAAAACGAGTTTTAATATTAAGATGAGTACTTGCACTTATTGAGGAACCATATTCCAATGCATTGTTAAATTGTTTATTTTGCCAATGTAGCTTATATATTTAAAATCCGAGATCGACTTCCAATATGCTATATTTAAAACAAGCTAAATAGAGATGAGTGAAACCTTTTTAGGTGTGCTTATGGATCATCTTTTACACAGCGCATGCTTCCAGTAAAAATATGCACTCCATATCCCTTTTGTTCAACTAAAAACTGTGGGAAAATATGCAATCCATAAGATAAAATTGTATGGGAATTTTAGGGGCATAGTTAAAATTTGCCTTTACAAGGAGAGAAGAAATACCTGTCCTTATAAGTTGAAGATAAATTATCATGAGCTTCAGCCATAGTAGGCCGAATATTGGAGTTTAGGGCAAAAAGAGACATAAGAAAAGAAGAAATGGGAAAGGAGTTCTGAAGTCATAATATTGAAATAACCCCTTGTTTAAAGCCAAGAGATTGAGCAAAAAAATCGAACTAGAAACAAGCTACAAACAAACTCACCATGTTGTTGAAAAGAAGAACCACGACTTTTACTTGAGCACAGAATGGTCAATTTGTAGTTGGATAAAAGGATTAAAAAAGAGATGCGTAGATTCGAACTAACCGGTAGGGTGAGATCAGACTTCAGAGAGAGAGAGAGACAGAGAGGTGCTTCTCACTCCTTAATCATGCCCGTCTTTAAGACTCACTTCAATAGCTACTTCATCAAGTCTATCCCCTTCTACGAATCCCGCATTGTCGTCGCCACCGCTCAAAAATTTGGAATCCTTGGATATGGTTGCCATCAAGTCCTCGATCTCAATCCCGTCGGTCCCATATCCGAGCACATCGTCTTCGACACTGCCGATGGAGTCTACGACGTCTCTTGGTCTGAATCTCACGACTTCTTCTCGTCGTCGCCATCGCCGATGGCTCTAACAAGCTTTATGACCTCGATCTTTCCCCCACATCTAATCCTATTCGTTCCTTCCACGAACATACTCGCGAGGTTCACTCTGCTGACTACAACCCCGTTCGTCGCGACTCCTTTTTCACTTCCTCTTGGGATGATACCACCAAGCCCTGGACCTTAGACCGCCCCACCAGTGTTACAACATTCAAAGAGCGTGTCTATTGCATCTATTCCTCCGTCTGGAACCTTCGTCACGATGATGTCTTTGCTTCCACCTCTAGCGATTGCACCATTCGCATTTGGGATGTGAGAGAACCAGGCTCCACCATGGAGAGACCTAAGAAGATACCCAAACGTGATGGAGACTGATAGACGGCAGACACCCTGATTCGCACAGCCAAGGAGAGATAGGGTTTGGGTAAGAGAGAAATGAAAGAGTTTGGGTAGGAGAGATAGGCGCAAGAGTGTTGAAAAATGAAAGGGATTTTTTAGTAAAGTAAGAGAAAAAAATAAATACATTAGACCTTTAATGTTGGTTTAAAACCGACATTAAAGCCCATTTTCAATGTCGGTTTAAAATCGACATTAAAGATCCGTTTTTTTTGTATAAAACCGACATTATACATCTGATTTCACTTTTTCCAACCAACATTAAAGCCCAAAATTCTTATAGTGAGTGTGGCAGAGAAGAGAAACAAAACCTTGTTGGGTATGGTTCATTCCATGATGAGTTATACTCAGTTACCAAATTCTTTTTGGGGACACACAGTTGAGACTGCGGTGTATATTTTGAACATAGTTCCCTCGAAAACCCTTTTTGAAATGTCTTACGAGCTCTAGATGGGACGTAAAGGAAATTTATGTCACTTCAGGATTTGGGGTTGTCCAGCACATGTGTTGGTGCAAAATCCTAGAAAGTTGGAACGCCGTTCATAAGTGTACCTATTTATAGGCTACCCAAAAGAAACAAAAGATGGTTTCTTTTATGATCCCTAGGAAAATAAAGTATTTATATCGACAAATACAACCTTCCTAGAGGAAGACTATATAAAGAATCACTCACCTCACAGTAAGCTAGTAATAGAAGAAATGTCTAGAGAAACGAAAAATGTATCAACAAGAGCTGTTGATAGGGCAGGTCCTTCAACAAGAGTTGTTGATCGAGCAGGTCCATCAATAAGAGTTGTTGATGAAACTGATACTTCACATCTTTCTCAAGAGTTGGGAATGCCTCGTCGTAGTGGGAGGGTTGTGCAACAACCTGACCGGTACATGGGTTTAACTGAAACTAAACTCATCATACCAGATGATTGTTTAGAGAATCCATTGTCTTTTAACCAAGCAATGAATGATTGGATAAAGACCAATAGATTAAAGCCATGGACCTTGAAATGGAATCTATGTATTTCAATTATGTCTGGGATATTGTAGATCAACCAGAAGGGGTAAAACCCATCGGTTGCAAATGGATCTACAAGAAAAAACAAGACCAAGCTGGTAAGGTACAGACCTACAAAGCTAGACTTGTGGCAAAAGGGTTTACCTAAAGAGAGAGGGTAGATTTTGAAGAAACCTTCTCTCCAGTTGCCATGATAAAGTCTATTAGAATACTCTTGTCCATAGTCACATTTTATGATTAGGAAATATGGCAAATGGATGTCAAGACAGCTTTTCTGAATGGCTATCTTGAAGAGAGTATCTATATGTCTCAACCAGAAGGGTTTATATAGCAGGGTCAAGAGCAAAAGGTTTGCAAGCTTAATCGATCAATTTACGGATTAAAATAAGCTTTTAGATCTTGGAATATAAAATTTGACGCTGCGATCAAATCTTATGGCTTTGAACAAAATGTTGACGAACCTTGTGTATACAAGAAAATTGTCAACAAAATTGTCGTTTTTCTGGTGTTGTATGTTGATGATATTCTACTCATTGGGAAAGAGGTAGAATATCTAGTTGATGTTAAGAGATGGATGGCTTCACAATTCCAAATGAAAGATTTGGAAGAAGCACAGTATGTTCTTGGAATCCAAATAGTTTGGAATCGCAAGAATAGAACATTAGCATTATCTCAAGCATCTTATATAGACAAGATGTTGTCTAGGTATAAAATACAAAATTACAAGAAAGGATTTTTACCTTTCAGGCATGGAATTCACCTATCTAAGGAACAGATTCCTAAGACACCTCAAGAGCTTGAGGAGATAAATCGAATTCCATATACATCTACAGTTGGGAGTTTGATGTATGCAATGTTGTGTACTCGTCCCGATATATGCTATGCCATAGGAATTGTCAGCGGATTTCAGTCCAATCCTAGTCTTAATCATTGGATTGCTGTTAAAAAATTTCTTAAGTATCTTCGGAGAACGAGAGATTATATGCTCGTGTATGGTGCTAAAGATCTGTCCTTACTAGATACACTGATTCTGACTTTCAGACCGATATTGATTCGAGGAAATCAACTTCGGGGTCAGTATTCACTCTTAACGGAGGTGCAGTTCTGTGGAGAAGCATCAAATAAAGTTGTATTGCAGACTCCATAATGGAAGCTGAGTATGTAGCTGCAAGTGAAGCAACAAAAGAAGCAATATGGCTCAGAAATTTCCTGACAAATCTAGAAGTAGTTCCTAATATGCACCTGTCTGTCACTCTCTATTGTGACAACAGTGGAGCAGTTGCAAATTCAAAGGAACCACAAAGCCATAAAAGGGGAAATCATATTGAGCGGAAGTACCATCTGATCAGGGAGATTGTACACAGAGGAGGCGTAATCGTCACCCAGATTGCTTCCCAAGATAACTTAGCTGATCCATTTACGAAGGCTCTCTCGGCTAAAGTGTTTGAGGGTCACCTAGTAAGACTAGTTCTACGAGTTTTGTATCACTAGGCCAAGTGAGAGAATTTATGGGTATTGATTGTAATGCCCTAGTTTATTGTATTTGTACATTTTATTCTCTCCATGTAAACTCAACATTGTATATATTTATATATATTGATCCACTGGAGTTTTAGTCCAAGTGGAAGTATTGTTGGGTTTTATGTCCTAAAACTCGCAGTTTTTAAAATGATAAACATTTTCTATAATCAATATATTTATTATTGATTTCATAAATTATATGAACGTCTAAATCCAATAAACTAAGACCTATGACTATTGTATGAGTATTTGAACTTTATGTGGAGACATAAGAGTATATCAGATTTGAGTAAATAGACAAAATGATCTATGGTACATGAATAAGGTTGGGTACCTTATTCTACCTTATTTTAGTAACACCATTGGATGCGGTCTACTCTGTAGTTGTTACAAAAAGTTGTAAAGTGCAACATACGATGTGATCCTAATTCATACATGTTATGACATGAGGAGTGGGTGCATCCTATGCAATGAGTCACTCTTACTTTATAACGTTGTTTACTGTTTAAGTCTGACTATTTCGCCTAGATGACCTAGGTAACTTGATCTTAATCCTAAGCTAACTATGAATTCCTCTTTATTCAGGATTGCCCTTAGATTTGCATAGGTGAGGGTTGGCTCAACAGCGCCGACTCAATAAGACTCCCATTTCATGGGTAAGACCGGATAGATAGTTGGGGATATAGGGTACAAGACGGAGTTCACGCCTACCCGATTTAGGGATAGGAGAAAGGTTGTTCTCTCAAGTACTGAATCCAGGACTTGAACAAGGGGCCCCACCCTCTCACTGGGCTAAGAGAATTTGATTTAGTGATTGGATCACAAACCAGTTGTTCATTAGAGGATTAGTAGGGACTTGAGGAATAAGATGTAATTTCGAGGGTAAAACAGATATTTGACCCAGCCGTTATTAAGAACAACCTGTGAAGGGTCGACTTACTGATTATGGTTAAATCATGTGGACATAATATATCTACAATGAAAGGAGTGCAACTATGGGCTTTAGTGGAGTGACCCATTATTTAACGAATGGGGATTAATATGGTCTAATGAGTTTAGCCAATTAATCTCAGATCGTTGGAGCCCATGATCTGTAGGTCCGCAAGGTCCCCCTACTAGCTCGTAATGGACTAGCTCTATAATAACGTGATAAGTTAATTTGAAATGTTCAAATTAGAATTAAGGGAATTAGTAATTATATGAGATATAATTACGTGTCTAATTTGAGAATTAAACGGAATAGGAGAATTTATATATTTAAATATGATTTAAATATATAAAGATTGATATGTGTTAAAATTATGTTAATATTTGATATTAAATTAATTAAGTTTTATTTAATAATTAATTTATGAAATTAATTAAAATTTTTAGTTTTAAAATCGAAATAGATTTTATAAAATAGAATTTTTATTTTTGATAAAATTAGAAAATAGAAGATCAAAAACACAAATGGAAAAACCTTGTTTTCCATTATCCATCTTTCAAGTTGCTCACACAAAATGCATTCAACTTTGCCTTGTCTTCTCCAAGCATGAGCTGCAACTCATGCAACTCTCTCCTTTGCATGTTGATATGCAATATAATGAAGAGTTTGGAGTGAAATTTTGTGATGCAATCTATAGTGAATTTTAGAGAAAGTTCGGGTTGAGGAAAGGGTTATTCGACAAGATTACTGCAGTGAGCATTTCTCCTTCATCCGTTGATTCAAGCTTGTTTTGAGTCCCACAACTCAATCTAGAGTACCAAGAGAATAGTGAGGAAGATCTTGAGGTGGTCTGCAACAAGATTTGGAGAAGATAGTAGCTGGAGAAGGAGTTTTGAAGACGTTCTACAAGAGGTATGTCTTGAAACTCACTTGTTTTCTGTAAGAGCATGCTTTATATTTTTCCAAAATTAGTGAATTAAAGTGCTTAGATGATCCTTATGCTTCTACTGTTCCTGGTACAATCCTACAATTGGTATCAGAGCATCATATAAGCATTTAATTCGGTTTAATTTTGGTTTGGTGGGTGTTTTATATGAGAAATATGAAACTGATGCACTGATATGGTTTTCTGAGATTTGGCTTTTTAATTCTCTTTAATTTCTAATTTAATTTGTAATTGGCTCTTGTTTGATGAGCTTTTATGTGTTAGCAAAAGTCTGTAATTTATTTGGAGTCATTAGAGTTGAAATTAAGATGTAATAGAAGAAACAAGTGAAGGAGGTCAAGCTGTTGTTCCAGTTTTTTCAGCTTCTGCTCAAAATCGTTGTTGAGGTTCAGTTGCTAAACGATCGTCTAGCTCCAGATGCTACACGATGTGAAGAAAAGCTAGACAATCATATAGCAATGGGTGCTGGTCGTTGTGATGTTGATGAAGGATCTCTTAATGAAGAGTATCCATGAGCGCATTCGGATCTTTCCGATTTCATTATGATCGAAATACAACATATACATTCTAACATATAGTTATGCAAACAAACAGTAATTAGTGGCATGCTTTGAACACTAAAGAATAGAGAAAGAGTTCTCATATCAGTTGAAGACCCTCTTCAAGCTTTAGAACTCAGATGCAGGGAAGAACCTCCACCCGTACTCTATCACCCAGTAAACGTGTCTTTGGTAGCAGCACGATCAGTCACAAACAAGTGAATGCAGTGGGGACGACACCACCAAAATGGAGCCCTTGGTATTCTCGGAGTGAGAACCCAAGGTGTGGTCTTTGGTGAGTTTGGTAGAGGTTGGAGAATGAACTAATCGTGTAGACGATAAGCAAGTGGGAGAGAAAAGGAAGCTAATGTATAGCTAAGTGCTTATCATTTAGAAGAAGCTACACGACCGTGTAGGTTTTACTAAGCGATCGTTTAGTAAAAAGTGGACAATCGTTTAAAAAATATGACAAACTATGCGATCGTTTAGGAAAGCAAAGTGATCGTTTAGGAACTAGCGTGCGATCGTTTAGGCGCGAAGTGTGCGACAATTAGGCGTTGAGCGACTATCGTATAGGCTCACGACTTATGCGATCATTTACGTTTCCACACTGATGCCAAATTTTTTCGAACGTTTGTAAAATGAAATCAATTTTTATTTTATCCTTCGGTTACAATGACCGAAGTGGCTTCTCCCACTAACGCATGTCCGAGAGAACTTTTAGGCCAATTATCAAATAATTAACCAATTCAATCATTAATAAATATAATCATATTATATTTTTACCCTATAGTTTGATATCACATATCTACTATAGTAATTTCTCCTCTACTTGATATAAATTATATTTATATCTAATTTTCTCCAAAATAATGTATCTCATACATTTAGTTAATTATATCATATATAATTAACGAGTTCGATTAATATAATCGAAATCCCTCTTGTCAATTTGAACATTTCAAATTGACCCAAATATTGATTCTCGACTTTATCCAAGCTACCTAGGGACCTAATGGACCTGTGGCTCGAAGCTTCAACGGTACGTGAATAGCTGACTAAACTCTTTAGCCACAAGATCCACCATCCGTTAACTGTCAGGCATTCCACTAAAGACCAACAGCTAAACTCTTCTTACCATAGATGTATTTTTGTGTCCATCGGATATAACCAATCATGAGTACGATGACCCTTCACAGATGCCCATAAGTACAGCTGGGCCAATTTACCATTTTCCCCTGTAGTTACATCTCACTCCTTAAGTACCACTGATTCCTCTAATGAACAATACAACATAGTCCCATGTAGTTACATTATTCAAGCCCTGGAATCAGCCCTTAAGGGAGCTATCTATCTACTTGTCCCTGCCTCGGGGAAGGAGTGAATTTTATCTTGTGTAGCTGAGTTCCCAGCTCCCAAATCAGACAAATCCCCAAAATGGTAGGTTTGAATCGGCGACCTGGCCGCTCGCACTCATACAAGTCAAAGGACCGCCCTCAATGGCAGGAGTTCCCAACTCACTCAGGATTGAGGTCATGTTACCTATGGTCATCCTAGTGAAGTGAAGTCTCTGTCATGAACGGTGTTATATAACGAGACGTTAACACTTCGTGATCAGGTATTATACAAACTCTTTGTATAGGACGCCACCGCTCGCATGTCCCCAACACGAATGATCAAGATCAGATCATCTGTGACAAGTCATAACATTTGTGACCATTCTACAAAGCGGGTCGCATCCGTACCATTACCAGGATAAGGTTTCCATCCCATATCCATATACTACAGACCATTTTGGTTATCACTCAAGACATGATCCACTTGTATGTCACTACATACATGCTTGAGTTACATAAAGATAACCAAGGATTTTATGTTTATTGGTTTGTTGTAAAGTAAATAAAACATGCAACTGAGTAAAAAAACAAGATGTGAAGTAAATATCATGTATTATACAACACAAGCATTCCTACAAACTGTTTACAAACTACAGAACACGAGACTTTAGGGCATCAACCCCAACCAACGCTAGACGATCGTGTACCTGCGGGACCTAAACGATGCGTTCCATTTGCTATACAATAGCACTAAGCGATCGTTTAGCTTTGCGTGGGAACTAAATGAACGTTGAATTTACTATATGATGGTACTACACGACCGTTTAGCTACAATGCACGCTAAGTGATGCGATGAAGTGCTATGCGATAGCGCTGAGCGATCGTTTAGATGCGAAGCTAAGCGATCATGTAGATGAAATGCTAAGCGACGCGATGATCTTCTATACGATGGAGCTAAGCGATCGTTTAGCTACGGTAGATACTAAACGATGACATGAAACGGTATGCGATGGTGTTAAATGATTGTTTAGTTCTATACGATAGAGCTAAGCGATGGAGTTGAGGGATTGTGTAGTTCTATACGATAGAGTTAAGCGATCATGTAGTTCTATGTGATGGAGCTAAACGGTTATTTAGTTAAGGCAAACACTAAGCGATCGTGTACCACTTCACAACATAAGGCGATGGAGCTAGACGATTTCCTTCAGCGCTACACGATCAGCCTTAGCAAGACTTTGAGATTAGATCGAGAGCAGCCAATTCGACCGATTTTCTCAAGGTCCAATCCAGTTCAGCCTGAAAGTGTTTTTGGCTGGTCCGGTTCAAACTCATCCAGTCCGGTTCAAGGTGCTTGGGTCCGGTTTGGAGCGGTTTGAGCGGTTTAAAGACGGTTTGAAGCTGATTGTAATAGTTAGGCTTTTGTTTGCTTGATTTTGCCAAAACTAAAACCATATCAGTCTGTGTTTAATAGATTTATAAAAATTTCAATTATGAATGAAAGTCATGGTATTTAATGTGTTATGAAGTATTTAATATGTACGGGTTGAGCTCCAGTTAGGAGTTTAGTTTTAACACAAATATAAAAACTGATATACAAATTAGGGGCCTTTTTAAATATAAAAAAATATCTAAAAATATTTATACATTATAACAAAAAATTCTAGAGTACAAACCACTTTGGGATCTTTTTTTTATAAAGTGTAAATATTTTTTGAATTTTTCTATTTATAAGAATTTTCCTACAAAACTACTCTTGTTGAGAAAAAAAAGTGTACCTTTTATAGCCATGAGCAAAGCTATAACAAAATTTATATAGTGAACAAAAATGCTATCAAAAGATTATTATAGTAATTATAACTATTAGAAAAGACTAAATAACCTTACTGAACCATAAGATTAAAGCTATAAATACTATATTATAATGTTAAAAAATGTGCTATTATAAGTTAAAGATAGCATATTATTTTAGCTATATTAACATACTATAGCTTTAATAAAAGGCGATATTAAATGTTTTTATAGCAAAGGAAATAAGCTATACCTTCATACTTTATTATAGCTATATAAAAACGCTACAAAAATTCTCAGACTTTTAATGACATGGGTTGTCAAGACCTTTGAAAAAGGCTATAAAAGATCTTTTATAGCCTTTTTCATCAGCTATCATATCCATTATTTCTTGTAGTGATTCATACCTTTTCGTCGAAAAAAAAATAAGTTTATGGATTACCTAGATTTCACTTCGTCATGATCCAATATTTTCTTCACGATTAATGAAAACTTCAATTATCATTATACAATTCTTTCTATCATGACATTCTTAAAATGGAGATAATGCCAAAGAAAAGAGGAGAACTTGTATTTATTCTTTAAAAAATATTTAGTTATTATGTGAAAGGTTGTGTACTATTTTGTAAGGGATGTGTCTATTTGAATTTTAGTTTTTATATAAAGGGTGTTGGGGTTGATGCCCTAAATCTTGTAGGGTCTTGTAGTTTGTAAACGCCTCTATGAACAAACACTTGTAATGTAATAATATGAGATATTTTCTTCATTGTTGTCTATGAAATATGGGATATTTTAATTGCATTAACGATAAACCAATAAACTAAGATCCTTGGTTATCGTTGTAACTTAACATGTATATGGAGACATACAAGTGGATCATGCCTTAAGTGATAACCTAAATGGCATGTGGTATATGGATAAAGGAGGGAAACCTTATCCTAGTGACACTACGGATACGGCTCGCTTTGTAGATGTTACAAGTATTATAAAGTGCTACAGGTGGTCTGATCCTGATCATTCATGTGGAGACATGCAAGCGGGGGTATCCTATACAAAGGAGTTTGTATAAGATCGGACCATAAAATGTTTAGTCTCGTTATATAACACCGTTCATGACAGCGACTTTCATTTCACTAGGATGACCATAGGCAACATGACTTTAATCCTAAGTGAGTTGGGAACTCCTGCCTATAAGGGCGGTTCTTTGATTTGCATGGGTGTGAGTGGCCAGATTACAGACTCAAACCTACCACTTTGGGGATTCATCTAATTGGGAAGCTGGGAACTCAGCTACACAAGATGGAGTTCATTCCTTCTCTGAAGCAGGGGTAACTAGATAGATTGCTTCCTTAAGGGCTGATTCCAGAACTTGAATGATGTGGCGCACACACTTTCTCATGACCCGAGAAGTGTTCACTCATAATAGGACTATGATGTATTGTTCATTAGAGGAATTAGTGGTACTTAAGGAGTTAAATGTAACTATAGGGGTAAAACGGTAAATTGGCCCAGCTGTACTTACGAACGATCTGTGAAGGGTTATCATACTGTTGATTGGTTATATCCAATGGACATAGAAATATATCTGTAGTGAAAAGAGTGCACCTGTCGATCTTTAGTGGAGTGTCCAATAGTTAACGAATGGTGGATTTCGTGATTAAAGAGTTTAGTCAGTTATTCGCATACCGTTGGAGCTTCAAGCTACAAGTCCATAAGGTCCCCTTGGTAACTCAATGGATTCATGTTGAGAATCAGTTTGTGGGTTAGTTTGAAGTGTTCAAATTAACAAAAGGGAATTTGATTATATATGATAAAATTAAATTGGTTCAATTATGTGATATAATTGATTTGATGTATTAGATATTGGGGATGATGCCCTAAACTCTCGTTGGGTCCTGTAGTTTGTAAACACAGTTTTGAACAAACAATTGTGATGTAATAATATATGATATTTTCTTCACTTTTGTCTATAAATATTGGATGTTTTTAATTGCTTTACCACAAACCAATAAACTAAGATCCCTAATTGTCATTTGTAACTTAAGCATGTATGTAGAGATATACAGGTGGATCATGTCTTAAGTGATAACCAAAATGGTTTGTAGTATATGGATATAGGAGGGAAACCTTATCCTGGTAATGCTACGGATGTGGCCCGCTTTGCAGAATAGTTATAAGTGTTGTGAATTGCTATAAATGGTCTAATCCTGACCATTCATGTGGAGACATGTGAGCAGGGGCATCCTATACAAAGAAGTTTGTATAAGACTGGATCACGAAGTGTTATAGTCTCGTTATATAACGTCGTTCATGACAGAGACTTCACTTCACTAGGATAACCATAGATAACATGACCTCAATCCTGAGTAAGTTGGGAACTTCTGTCTTTGAAGGCGGTTTTTTTTTATTTGCATGGGTACGAGTGGCCAGATCGCCGACTCAAACCTACCACTTTGGGGATTCGTCTGATTTGGGAGCTGGGAACTCAGTTACACAAGATGGAATTCACTTTTTCCCCAAAGCAGAGGTAAGTAGATAGATTGCTCCCTTAAGGGTTGATTCCGGAGCTTGAACGATGTGGCGCCACACATTTTCTCATGGCCCGAGAGGTGTCCACACATAGTAGGACATGTTGTATTGTTCATTAGAGAGATCAGTGGTACTTAAGAAGTTAAATGTAACTACAGGGGCAAAACGGTAAATTGGCCCAGCTGTACTTACGAGCATCTGTGGAGGGTTATCGTACTGTTGATTGGTTATATCCTATGGACATAGAAATATATCTGTGGTGAGAAGACTGCAGTTGTCGGTCTTTAGTAGAATGCCTAGCAATTAACGAATGGTGGATCTCGTGGCTAAAGAGTTTAGTCAGTTATTCACATATCATTAGAGCTTTGAGCCATAGGTTCATAAGGTCCCCTTGGTAGCTCAATGGATTCAAGTTGAGAATCAGTTTTTGGGTCAGTTTAAAGTTTCAAATTGACAAGAGGGAGTTCGATTATATATGATATGATTGAACGTGTCAATTATATATGATATAGTTGACATGATGTATGAGATACATTAATTGGAGGAAATGGATATAAATATGATTTATATCTAGTGGAGGAGAAAAGAATATGGTTCATATGTTGCATTTGATATGATATTAAACCATAGGTTAATAAATATAATATGATTATATTTATTATTTAATTTTGACAATTATAGGATATTGTTGTTCGGATTTTTCTCGGTAACCGAATGAGATAGTGGGAGGTTTCTTTCAGTTTTCGTAACTGAAGGATAAAAAAAAAAATGTTTTCATTTTGCAATGAATCAAACAATTCGCTCACGAGTGGTGTATACTACCTATCGCATAGCAAACTGAGAGCCTACATGATAGCTCAAAGTTTCTAAACGATCGTATACACGCACACGGTTTACTAAACGATCGCATAGGTTTTACTAAACAATCATCTAGCTTTTTCCTACACGATCGCACGCCCGAGCATTTACTAAATGATCGTTTATACGATCGTGCCCCTTTTACTTAACAATCGTGTACCTTTACTTAAACGATCAAGCATCGTCTATACAGTAGGCACCCGATATTCTCCCACTTACTTGGTTGTGATATCCGATCATCTCTTCCTCCTTCCCTCTACCAAATCCAACAGAGCCCACACCTTCTGTATTTTCACACCGAGAATACCGAGGGTTCCAAGTGGTGGTTTCTTCCTTGCTGCCAAGTTTGTGAGGAGTTCGTTCGTAGGTAGACGATTTGGTGGACGATTGCGACGATCTCAGCGAGAGCGAGAGGAGCAGTCCTTGGACGAGAACGAGATTTGAGGCGAAGAAGGGTTCTGGTATGTATTTTGTTCTCTTGTTGTTTAAAGTTTCAAAGCATGCCTGTAATTTGTTATATATTGCATAACTAGTCTATTTGATTGTGAATGCGGTAATTCTGTCACAATGAGTTTAGAACGATCTTACTTCCGCTCGGAGGTACTCTTTGATAAGAGTTCCTTCATTAGATACATTTATTGGAGGAATTGATATAAATATGATTTATATTAAATAAAAGAGAAAAGAATTATGTTTTAAATATTATAGATGATGTGATATTAAAACTATAGGTTATAAATATAATATGATAAGTTAGTTATTATATTTATTTATAATAAAAACAATTATAAGATAATTGTTTTAGTTGGTTATTCTTTTCTCCAATTAACCATGCAAGTGGGAGGTTAATTTCAGTTTTCAATAACTAAAGAATAAAATGAAAAGTGTTTTCATTTTATTGAACGATCGCTCCATTATTGATTTACTAATCGATCGCTCATGAGAGACTATACGATAGTCCTCACAAGAGACTAAACGATCGAGCAAGAGACTAAACAATTGAGCGAGAGATTATTAGACGATTGGCTAGATGATTGCTCACGAGAGTGAGAGATTACTAGACGATGTTAGACGATTGACTAGACTTGTTGTACAATCTCACAAGAGCGAGAGATTTCAAACGATGCTCATGAAAGCGAAAATATACTAAACGATCAAGTACCCACTGTCTATACGATAAACAAAATCTTTCTCCAACTTACTTGATCGTGTAGTTCGATCGTATACTTCCTCCTTCCCTCTACCAAATTCACATAGAGCCCACACCTCCAGATTCTCACTTCGAGAATACCAAGGTTGCCGAGTGGTAGTGTCAAGGGTTGTTTGTTCGAGGATCAGATAGTTCGTGTAGCGAGGGTTGCTAGACGATTGCTCACGAGAGCGAGATATTGTTGGACGATTGCTCACGAGAGCGAGATATTGTTGTACAATCTCACAAGAGCGAGAGATTTCCAGAAGAAGGGTTTTTCAAAGGTATGTCTCTCAATTCCTTTTGTTTTAGTAAGAAGGCATGCTGTAATTTTTCTCTATAATGCATAACTGTTCTTGTATGTTTGTGAATGTGTTTATTCTTTCACAATGTGTTTGGAAAGATCTTGCTTCCGCTCACTGGTTCTCTTGAATAAGAGTTCCTTCAAAGGGATACACTAAGAAGATCCCATGACATATGAAAATATGTGATTATTATTTATTTAAAAGATATTTAGTTATTATGTGAAGTTAAAATTAAATTACTTATTCACAGCACAAAGTGATACAATTTTTTTAATTATTATATTTTTCTGAATGTATAAAAGTTGGGAAAAAAGTTAAAAATATCAATAAAAACTTTGCGGGGTACAAATAAAACTATTTTTAATTATAAAGGGGAATATAATTTATAGTTAATTCTCTCCCCTCTTAATATTGTTTTCCTCTCTTCTC
The DNA here is from genome assembly GCF_009727055.1 of Benincasa hispida. Classification (NCBI taxonomy): domain Eukaryota; kingdom Viridiplantae; phylum Streptophyta; class Magnoliopsida; order Cucurbitales; family Cucurbitaceae; genus Benincasa; species Benincasa hispida. Next base: position 60,021,469 of record NC_052352.1, on the reverse strand, counting down.
CACTCATATGATACCTCTTCCTAGAAGGCTATTTGTTGAAAACAAAAAAATAATAAAAAATAAAAAATAAATTTTAAAAATTATAGGAGAAAAGGCACATATAATTAATGGGAAGGGTATAATGGCATTTAACAAAAAATGAAGTATAAAATGGGAAGAGCAAGATTCTCTCCATATTACCCCTTTTAATATAGTAGAGATATGTAGGACATATTAACTTAGGGGTAAACATAATCCAGGAATGAAAGTTCTTAATTGTGGGACTCATGCAATCATGTTCCAACTAGTGTTTATCAATAGTATGCAATCAAAATCAATTATGGGCTCCATATAGTCTGATTACGCCCAATCCCTTGATGGGATTCACCCAAATGTAGGTGTGAATCTAACTCCCATTCTTTGTTACAAAATTCCTGCCATTTTTGTGTTAACTTTACACCATTTTTCATTTCTTTCTCTTTTGCTATTCTAGGTGAATATTTTTCTTCTTCTTCTTCCTTCACTTGGATTTCTCGGGTTCAACTCATTATTTTGACAAGTATGCTCTTCTTGCTTCCAATATTTTCCTAATCTTTTCACATATTTTACCTTATAAATAATGTTTAGATTTTTCCCTTGCTCTATTTAATAATGTGGTTTCTTTTAAAATGAAGGGAATCATATATGGTTTATGGAACTAACATGTGCTTAATAAAAGAAATTATATATGATTTCTAATTTTGTTATGTAGTAAGTAGAAAACATGGGATTGGAGTTTGGGACGATAGTATGTTAAGTAATATGTGATTAAAAGAGATAGTAACTTAAAAAATATGTGATCCAATGCGATAGTTTACTTTAATTCTCACTTTTGTTATTTGCTTAAATGTAATATGTTGACTATCTCAAAATAACTTATTTCTAAGTAAATCACTTTATTTGATAATAAATGGTTTCATATTTATTTATTGAAAAAATGTGAATGTCAGAAGTGGGATTTGAACCCACGCCCTCTCTCGAAGACCAGAACTTGAGTCTGGCGCCTTAGACCACTCGGCCATCCTGACAATTTGTTTACAAAATTTATTGTTAATATAATTATTTTAGTATTCTTTTACTTATATTAAAAATAAATTGTTAGTACTACCATTAAAACTTACATCTGCTTTAAGTATTCATATTAAACTTAAGATTAACGCTAATTTGGTTTTTTTTTTTTTTACAAATCTATATATTATAAGTAAATAGATGTTCTTGCTTAGTGTCTTCCAAGAAATGTCTTTCCCCATGCGTCCTAAAAAATACAAATGGTTTATCTCCTATTGTTCTATTTGTCTCAGGGCATATAATCTATGTGTCTTATGAGTACACATCCTTAGTATTCAAGTAATTTCACCTCCTACTTACTAAATTATCTATAAACATTGGCTTTTGACAGTTTTTTATGGTATGTAATTGTGAGAGGAAATTTCAAAGAAAATGCTTAATTTGACATCCACTTTCAATTTTCTACAATTTCCTTTTCAATTTTCTTTTCGTTTATTTTGCTATTATATTTATCATAATTTCTTTATTTGAAGGAAATAAGAGATTAGATTTTATGATATCTGAGAACAAATACAGAAAAGACATATGATAGGTATATCAAAAATCTATAACTCAATCATGCTTTTCTAGAAGACTTATTTGGTTGGTCTTGTCATTTGTAGAAGCTAGAGCATTGGAAGCTCCGGCTATTTTTCCTTATGCTTTTTCTTTATAGTATAGTAGATGATATTGGGTGTTGTTCGATTTTCAAAGTTTGGTTATTGTTATTTATCATAGGTTTTTTTTTAAGATGCAGTGATTGTTATGTGCTTTTTCTTTCGTGGATTCCTAAGAGGTAATCCATGCAAATCATGGGCATCAATCTACTTTCTATGTTATCTAAGGTTGTTATGTTTCACTATTTAATTACGGTAACTATAAAATACGTGCAATATACATTGCTAAAGATCTTTAGAGCATGAATGTTGTCGGTGAAATTTCAATAACAAATTAATATAAATCTTATTAAGTTTAAGTAATAAATATCTGACATAAAAATTAAAAATAGTAAAATAGTTAATAGTCAAAACTATATATATATATATGTTAATTCACAATAAATATAAAAATGAGTTATATGTGTTTGAGGATCTTTGGAATACTTAGAACATAAATTTTTATGGTCACATAAATTTTGAATCAATATACTTTTGATGAGAGTAATATAAATTGTGAATTTGTTATAAGAAATTAAAAGGTGATGGAATAATAATATAAATCATCAACTAACTCAAGAATAATATCTTTGATGAATGTTGGTTTTGTAAACATGCTTGTGTAGTTCAAGGTTAGAGATATATATGATACTAATACCTTTGTTTTAGATATTTTGAATCTATAAAATTTGATTTTGTTGCTCATTGTGATAGTTTTCATGGGTAATTCTCCTAACACAATGAATAAACATGTTAAATTCAAATACATGAAAAACTGTTAAAATATATTGTTCAAACAAATAAATAAGATATCTAAGATTTTGATAAAGTTGAAACTATAGAAATCTAATCAAGGATCTAATTCAAACTAATAAAATAATAATGATATAAAATTTCAAGTGCTAACAAAAACTATATACTCAACATTTAAATTTTAGAATAACACAAATATGTAAATCTTGATATGGTGGAAAAGGAATACAGTTTATATTATTTCTTACAAATTGAAAATTTAAAAGTGCTACCGCCCTTTGATTGAATTCAACTACTATATTTCTAAATCCAAAATAATAGTCATTGTTAATAACACTCCCTTCTGAACCTTTTCCTTTAGTTTCACATCCGTTCTTTTCCCCTTTCTCATTCAACAAACCCACTCACATTTCTTATCTACCGAATAATTCTTGTTTTATTTTTGTTTCTTGTAATTTATCTCACCCGTTTCTTTATAAAAGAAATTTAAAAAATAAAGAAAATTAAACTAAATTTCCTATAAAATCAAATTTTAAATTTGAGAATAACCTAAATATTTCCATCAAATATAACGATAAATCAAAATTTAAATATGAAAATAACATTCACCACGACAAATTTAACTCGTTATAGCTTTTGGACATAGCTTTTTTGAAAATAGGCTATGAAATGTCACCCAAAAAAAGCGGAAAATGATTAAAAATGAATTCTCAAAATTTGGGAATTATCTGCCTGACGCCACTAGCCTCAACCCATTCTCCAGTGCGCAAAATCCTTCATTTCTTTTCTTCCTTCTCTCAAATCTTAACCATTAATTCTCTCAAATCCCAACTTTCAGAACTTGAAGCACATTCTTCTTCTCCTAGAACCCAACCTTCATCATCGATATGAGAACGTTAAAGTTGCAACTGAACCCACAATGGACTCCTGTTTCTGCTACTTCTTTTTTAGAGCAGCCATCACCACCAATCTTGGCAGCGGTGCGATTGTCCACTTTTGGGTGCTAAAATTCAGAAGAGAGACGAAACCTAATTGCACCTCCTCCATGGATTTTGGAGCCAACGCAATATGGCAATGGAATGAATTCATATCACCATTGATTCGATTCTTCAACATCAACGTTTCTGATCTAATTTTCTTTGGCATTTCCTACACAACTCACGCGAGGAGGTCCGTGAGTCCTTTCAGGCTCTCTGTATGATATCATGGCTACCAGCCTCCAACAAACACCAAAGAAGCTTCTTCCGGCGTTGATATTCATTTTCTAAAGTCAGTGTAATCCATCTTCCTTGTCACCTTTCAATTACAATAATCTTTCAGGTATGCCTTCATTCTCCGTTTGTTTTCACAGTTTCTCATTGCTATAGAAGCACACCACCTCCATCACCTCTTGTTTACCTGTGTTTCGAGGTTCACTTGCTTTGTAATTTCATTATTGAGTTCCTTTATATTTTGATCGATGAAGTTGTGGATTGAGTATTTCTTTGTATTGTATTGAGCTTGTAGATCATTTACTCAAAAATCAGAGTTGTGATGTGACAATGATGTTCTAACATGCTCAGTTTATGATTGATACTAGAGTTTGCTATGTTGATATTGTTTAGGGTTTAGTAACTTTAAACTATGTTCATGATCTTTTACCGTTTCTTATAATTTCAAAACCAAGTACTATTCAACGTCCTCTGTTTTCTCTTATTAATCATGAAAGTGTTTCCATATGTCGTGTTTTCTTCACTTGTTTCCCCTGATTTTCTGCGTTTTATTCGTGTGATTTTCTGTGTTTTATTCGTGTTCCATTTCAATTGGCAAATGAAGATACTGAGATTGGGCCGCCGCATGATAGATTTATTGGAACAAGAAATTTGATTTCCAAAGAATTTGTCACTTCTAGCGGTTGTAGAAAGTTTGAAAAGCTCAACTTAGGCTGATATGAGTTAGACTTATAGAGAAGTGTTTGATCGTGCTTGCAACTTTGCATCTGGGCTTGTTAGGTTTAGCCACTATGTTGATACTCATGTTGCCATTTATATAGAAACTTGTGCTGAGTGGTTTATTGTTGTGTTGAGTGGTTTACTGCCTTTCAGTTTTTCTTATTATTGTGCTCCAATATTTTTTTTCTCTAGAACTTGCACTTGGTTTCAAGCATTAGATCTTTAATTTTCTGTTCTATTCTTAGACTAATTCAGAAATACAGTTGATCTCTTTCCGGTATGCTTTAGACAGGACATTAGTTGATGTATACTAGGCATTCCAAAACTTGTTTATGGGTATTGTTCAATTTCTATTCAATGCTTTGCATTTGCTCTATTTATCACCTACCAGTTTATTTTTTTTCAACCTCATTGATCTCTTTTCTTTAAATTGACACCCATTTGTTTCTCTTTTCAGTTTGCAAAGCAAGTGGTTTGTACCTCAACGTCCACCCTAAGGTAGGTTTTATTCAACTTCGTTGTACTGCAATCATTGAGAATAACAATCAATTAGACGTAATAAGGGTTAGGGTTGTACCAGTAGCATTTGAATGTGACATTTTTGTTTCAGAATCCAACTTTTCTCTTCATAATGATACACAATGCACATGTTGGTACTATGCATGTAAATTTCTGTTAGTTTTGATGTTCTCCTGTCTCTTATTGAATCCCCCTTAAATGATTTTTTGCTTCTATCCGATGTATAAAAAGGTCCTCGATCCAAAACCATATTTCCTTTCTCGTATGTATACAAGTAATTGAATCATTTATATGAGTATTTATGAAGGTGTTTGTAAATGGTTTGGTTCTCATTCCAAGTATTTTTTGCAGTTTCCAGGGTTGAGAGCTAATAATGTTGGTCTAATCCATCTTTTTCTAGCCACACATATCAATGTGGTTGTTGAAGGCTTTGCTTCTAAAGAGCAAGAACTTCTTTGCCTGTCTCATTCAAACTTTTGTTCTTTATGGGCCGTTTGGATTAAGGTTTTCTCAATGCCCATAAATTAAGGATGCCTGGAAATTATATATCTGGGAATAAAATTACTGGAAATCAAGAATGACTATATTTGGTTGTGCATAGAAAAACAATGTTTGGGAGGAAATGTTATCAACTTTTCCTGAAAATAAGTAATATATGTATTTGGTGTTGCATGGAAATATTATTAGATCACCCAAGTAAATGTTATTTTTGTTTAAATTGTGTGATCACTTTCAAAATTTTGTACAATTATAAAGCATATAACTAATTAAAAAAACTTGCCTTAATTGATTTTAAATAATTAATTTGTGCAGCTTTTTTATTATACAATGGAAGGCAACACTAAGCTGCTGGAAGGAAGAAAATGGTGAGTGAAAACCTACACTTCTCAATGGGTATGTAATTCCTTTACTTATGTGGTTAAAATATATCTGGGAATTGTCTTTTCTAAGATAAATAAACAAAGCCCACCAACCAAACATGGGCTTTATAAGTCCATTCCCATTCCCATTCCCACCCTCTTTTCCCTCTAACCAAACAGTCTATGTTTTAAGTTGCATATTGAACTGTTGTAATTATGTTGATTTGTTTGGAGTAGTGAATCCATTTGATGTGCAGACATGGTGGCACCTTTTTTTCTAATGTGGTGGTTGTCTTGTTATTTCAGTAGTGACCACTGATGTGCATTGCTAGTGCTAGTCCTTTTTTTTTTCCATCTTAAATTTAAGCTTTTCTCAAGAAATGCTCATGCTCCTCAGGTAAACAATAATCTGATTTATTTTATGTCATTTCTTTTTTGATGTTGTAGTTTGATTCTTTCTTTCACTAATTCCGTTAATTAGTATCTTAAATTGATTCTTTGATCATGTTTTGTGTATTAAGCAATAAAAATACTACATGACATGCAACATGATATTGTTAAAGACTAGAAATTTGATACACAAGAAGGAAAATGTCATTTACGACTTATTTTATTACAGATCGATTTTATTTTGAATGGCATGACATGCCAACAATTCAAGAAGGTTACATGACATGCCAACAACTCGTCCATAAGAATTGTTTAATACTTTGAGTTTACCAATTTTATTTTGAATTCTTTATTTGTTTACTTATTTTCTATGAGAACGTGATTGGAAAGATTGTCGATTCCCTCACTGTCTCTTTCATTTTTCCTTCTTTTATTCATTTTCTTCGCTTCTTAAGGTACAATCCTCTTTCAATTTGCTTTTGTTTAGAGATTCCTTACCTTGGGTTCAATCAAGATTTTGATTTGCTTTTTGCTGCTATTTCTGTTTTTTTAGCACTCTTATAAGCTTTGATCTGGCTATTATTATTATCTTTTTATCAATGTTTGCTTTGGTTTTCATTTATGATGAGATTTATTAGGTATATTTTTTTTAGTTTTGTGATGTGAATCATTTGATTTGTATATATAATGTTGTTTCTTTTGCGGCCATCAATATGGCAGTGGGAAGTTGAATCTTGTTGTGAAGGGAAGCATAGGGGCATAATTAGTTGGCCTCTAAATGAAAGAAGGGGAATACAAATTGATAAAAACCAAGTTCAAGACTATGATGGAAGCAGAAACAACTTAGATTTGGCCTTGTGCTTGAATGGTAAAAAGTAGAGATGCAAGATTTTATCGGTAATAATTGTTTGAAGTTGTTACTGTATAGATAATAAAACTGTATAAGATTGTTAAAAATGAGCGATGGCATACTCGATTAGGAGTTTTACAATATGCTTGGAGCAATGGCGCATGTGTTTTGTGGAAAAATTAACATGAGCATTTTAACATTTACATTTTGTTGGAGTTTTAGGTGTTAATAAAAATGTGTTGGGTTTATAAGTCTGAGATGTTCAACTATGTAATTTCGTGTTTTGATTTGATGTCAGTGGATTTTTAAATGACTTGTGCTATTAATTCAATAGGTTTCTTTTGTTATGTTTGTTTATTTAATATATGTCTATATTTTTTTATTTAATAGGTGTCCATCAAAAGGTACAAATCAACCTTTAAAAGAAATGTCCATTGGCAGATCAAGAAAATCTTAGGAATTACAAGTGAACAATGAAGGCTTGCAAAATATTTTATGTACTTGCAAAAATAAACATGAAAAATATATTATTTTATTTTGTGTCATCTATATAGTTTGTTCTAGGAAATGATTACATTGTTTTTTTTTGTAATGTTAACTAATTTATAAAAAATTCAATTATGAATGAAAGTCATGGTATTTAATGTGTTATAAAGAATTTAATATGTGCGGGTTGAGCTCTAGTTAGGAGTTTATTTTTAACACAAATATAAAAAATGATATACAAATTAGGTGCATTTTTAAATATAAAACAATATCTAAAGTACAAATCACTTTTGGAACTTTTTGTTATAAAGTGTAAATATTTTTGGAATTTTTCTATTTATAAGAATTTTCTTACAAAATTACTCTTGTTGAGAAAAAAAATTTGTATCTTTTATAGCCATGAGCAAAGCTATAACAAAATTTATATAATGAAAAAAAAGTGCTATCAAAAGATTATTATAGTAATTATAGCTATTAGAAAAGACTAAATAACCTTACTATAGCATAAGATTAAAGCTATAAATACTATATTATAATGTTAAAAAAGTGCTATTTTAAATTAAAGATAGCATATTATTTTAGCTATATAAACATACTATAGCTTTAATAAAAGGCGCTATTAAATGTTTTTATAGCAAAGTAAATAAGCTATACCTTCATAGTTTATTATAGCATCCAATATAGCTCTACAAAAACACTATAAAAAGTCTCAGACTTTTAATAACATGGGCTGTCAAAACATTTGAAAAATGCTATAAAAGGTGTTTTATAGTCTTTTTCATCACTATCATATCAATTATTTCTTGTAGTGATTCATACGTTTTCGTCGAAAAAAATAAGTTTATGGATTATCTAGACTTCACTTTGTCATGATCCAATATTTTCTTTACGATTAATGAAAACTTCAATTATCATTCTATAATTCTTTCTATCATGACATTCTTAAAATGGAGATGAGGCTAAAGAAAATAGGAAAAGTTGTATTTATTCTTTAAAAAATATTTAGTTATTATGTGAAGGGTTGTGTACTATTTTGTAAGTGATGTATCTATTTAAATTTTAGTTTTTATGTAAAAGATACACTAATAACATCCCATGACATATAAAAAGGTGTGATTATTATTTATTTAAAAAATATTTAATTATTATGTGAAGTTAAAACTAAATTACTCATTCACAGTACAAAGTGATAAAAAAAAATTTAATTATTATATTTTTCTGAAAAGTATAAAATTGGGAAGAAAAGTTAAAAATATCAACAAAAACTCTGGGGTACAAATAAAACTATTTTTTATTATAAAGGGGTATAATATAATTTATACTTAAGTTACTTTTTCACTTTCTTCTCTCTCCCCTCTTCATATTGTTTTTCTCTCTTCTCCACTCATATGATACCTCTTCCTAGAAGGCTATTTGTTGAAAACAAAAATCTTTCCAAAAAAAAAAAAAAAAGAAAAAAAAAAGAAAACAAAGAGGAGAAAAGGCATACATAATTAATGGAAAGGGTATAATGGCATTTAACAAAAAATGAAGTATAAAATGGGAAGAGCAAGATTATCTCCATATTACCCCTTTTAATATAGTAGTGATATGTAGAACCTATTAACTTAGGGGTAAACATAATCCAGGAATGAAAGTTCCTAATTGTGGGAGTCATGCAATCACGTTTCACTAGTGTTTAACAATAGTCTGCAATCAAAATCAATTATGGGCTCCATATAGTCTGATTATGCCCAATCCCTTGAGGGGATTCACCCAAATGTACGTGTGAATCTAACTCCCATTCTTTGTTACAAAATCCATGTCATTTTTGTGTTAACTTTACACCATTTTTCATTTCTCTCTCTTTCGTTATTCTGGTGAATATTTGTGTTAACTTTACACATATAGGTGAATATTTTTCTTCTTCTTCTTCCTTCACCTGGATTTTTCGGGTTCAACTCACTATCTTAACAACCATGCTCTTCTTGCTTCCAATATTTTCCTAATTTTTTCACTATCTTAACAAGCATGCTCTTCTTGTTTAGTTTGGGACGATGGTATGTTAAGTAATATGTGATTAAGAGAGATAGTAACTTGAAAAATATGTGATCCAAAGTGTTATATGTTGACTATCTCAAAATAACTTATTTCTAAATCTCATTTTTTTAAAAGTTATTGCCTTTGGTACTTATTTTCTATTATAAACTTGAAGAAGACAATCCAAATTGAAGTCTAAAAGTCATTTATCAGATAATTAATCGTTTCAAATTTATTTATATAATATTTGATTGTCAGAAGTGGGATTTGAACCCACACCCTCTCTCGAAGACCAGAACTTAAGTCTGGCGTCTTAGACCACTCGGCCATCCTGACAATTTGGTTATTAAATTTATTGTTAAAACAATTATTTTAGTATTCTTTAGCTTATATTAAAAATAAATAGTTAGTACTACCATTAAAACTTACATCCGCTTTAAGTATTCATATTAAACTTAAGATTAACGCTAATTTGGTTCGCTTTTTTTTTTTCATTTTTTTTTTACAAATCTATATATTATAAGTAAATAGATGGTCATGCTTAGTGTCTTACAAGAAATGTCTTTCCCCATGCGTCCTAAAAAATACAAATGGTTTATCTCCTATTGTTCTATTTGTCTCAGTGCATATAATCTATGTGTCTTATAAGTACCCATCCTTAGTATCCAAGTAATTCCATCCTACTTGTCAAATTGCCTATAAACAGTGGCTTTTGACAGTTTTGATGGTATGTAATTGTGAGAGGAAATTTCAAAGAAAAAAATTGTCATCCACTTTCAATTTTCTACAATTTCCTTTTCACTTTTCTTTTATTTTATTTCTTTATTATAATTATCCTAATTTCTTTATTGGAAGGAAATAAGAGATTAGATTTTATGATATCTGAGAACAAATATGGAAAGGACATATGATAGGTATATCCAAAATCTAAGACCCATTCATGCTTTTCTAGGGGACTTACTTGGTTGGCCTTGTCATTTATAGAAGCTACAACATTGAAATAGAAGTATGAGTCTTCAACTATGGAAGCTCCTGGTTGTTTTTCCTTATGTTCTTTCTCTCTCTCTCTCTCTCTTTTTTTTTTTTATTGATTTTTCCTCTTTAAATTGTAGCAATCTCTCATAAGATTGAAGGAAATGAATTCCCGAAGTAGAAGTGTGTGAACGCATTGTGTCTCTATTTTTTTTTTTATATAGAACTTTAAATATGCAGTCTGATGGAAACAACAAGATAAACAATAGACTAATAACAAGTTTCTACTAAGAAAACACAGAGATGAAAGGGAAGAGATATCACATATCCTTTGAAGGGATCAAATCCAGCAATGAAAGCATTTGTGTGAGAACGCCTTGCATCTCGCAATTCGATTTTTACATAAAAAAATCCATTATACTAAAACAAAATATAAACATGTAAATTCTCATGCTTTGAGGAAAAGATTAGAACCATTCCTACTTTTGTAGATTCCCAAGCTTCATGAACAATCCTCTTGAAGTTCCAACAAATAACTCGTCCTACGATCTTGATCATGAACGATTTCTTGAACAATTTTGAACATTACCACGAGAGTAACCTCGTTATTCTCTAGGATTCCAATAGAGGGATAGATGGTATCCAACTATTGGGAGAGGAGGAGGAGAAAAGGGTTTTGAAGGGTAGAGAGGATTCTCTTTGTGACTTAGGAAAAATTTTACACAATAATACATGTGTGTTGTGTATTGTTAGTATATCCCGAATGGGCCATAAAAAGATCTTTATATGGAGAAGGATCAATCTCTTTTTCTAATCCTTTTCCTATTTCCCTTTTCCACAATTAATTAATTAATTAATTAATGCTTATTTAATTAATTAGCCCAATTAATTGAATAAAACTTATTTAATGAATTAGCACAATTAAATAATACTTATTTAATTTAATTTTCACCTTAATTAAATAACTATTTATACATTAAATCTAATTTAATGTATATACATTTAATTATCATAAACATAGTATGTATATGTGAAATACCTCTCTATTAATTAATTCTTTGTGAATCTAATTCACTTGATTAGTTAATTGAATTTTATTAAAATATTACTTTCCAATTTAATTTGAATTATAGATCATATCAATAATCAATTATATATTAATCACATAAATATATAGTTTCCTCAAATTAATTTGAACAATTCAAATCATCCTCTTAAATATCCTCTAGTGAGCTAACAATGGGATCTGGGTGGACCTATAGATCAGAAGCTCCAATGATATGAGATTAATTGGCTAAACTCATTAACCAAGTTAATCAATATTCATTAACTTTGGGTACACTCCACTAAAGACTCACAATTGCACTTTTCTCACTACAGATATATTTTTGTGTCCACGCATATAGATCAATAACAGCAAGCTAGTCCTTCACGAGTGTTCTAACTTCAACTGAGTCAAATTACCGTTTTACCTTGGGTTACCTCTAACTTCTTAAGTATCAATGCTTCTCTAATGAACAACCTGTTTATGGTCCAACCAATAAACAAAAATCCCTCTCTGGCCAATGAGAGGGTAGGGCTTTTTATTCAAATTCCAAAGGCACCATTTAAGGGAACACTCATCTACTTACCCTTAAGGCAAGAAGGAGCGAATTCCATCTTGTATTATTATGTTCCCAGCTTCCCACTCGGTCTTGTCCCCAAAATGGTTGACATATTAGGTCAGCGAACTAGCCATCCTCTCTCATACAAATCAAAAGACAATCCCTCGAGAATAGAAGCCCATAATATACCCAAGATTAAGACTAAGTTTCCTAGGTCATCCTATTGAAATAAGAACCTAACTAGTTAACAGTGTTACATCTAATGGTTACTATTATGCGATTCAGTCTTATGCAAACTCATTACATAGGATACCCCCACTCGCGTGTTAATTATACGAACACGTTGGATCATTGCGTTTGTATCAAATATAAAGTGGGTCATATCCATAGTGTTACAAGGATAAGGTACCCAACTTTATTCTTATACTATAGACCCTTTAGATTGTATCTTGAACATTGATTCCTATATGTCTCCACATACAGTTCAAGACTCATAAGACAGTCTTGGATGTTAGTTTATTGGATTTAAGATTATTAAGACAAAACAAACAAACAACACAAACAATAACATTTATTGAATTAACATCTATAACTCTTTATTGATGACGGTTAATTAATAACATTTACTATTTGCGAGTTTTAAGGCATAAAACCCCACAAACTCCCACTTGAACTAAAACTTTAGTCAATGGGTTGTACATAATATCAGAATCTAAAAGGCAGGATTATTGTAAATAAAGACAATAAACTAGGGCATCCATAAACTCATTACACATTTTCCACTTGCCCTAGATTATACAATGTACATGTCTCATAGACCTAGACTTTCTAATTGACCCTCAAACATTTACCCAAGAGAGAGCCTTCATAAATGAATCAGTAATGGCTATTGCAACGTTGTTGTCACAGTATAAGGTGATGGGTAAATCCATATTTGGAACCACTTCCAAATCACTTAGGAACTTCTTGAGCCATATTGTTTCATTTGTTGCTTCACAAGCAACTACATACTCAACTTCCATAGTGGAATCTGTAATACATCCTTGTTTAATGCTATGCCACACTACAACTCCTCTGTTTAGGGTAAACACTGATCCTGACATGGATTTCCTAGAATCCTTGTCAGTTTGAAAATTAGAGTCAGTGTATCCTGTAAGGATCAAATCCTTGGCTCCATACACCAGCTTATAGTCCATCATTCTCCTAAGATACTTGAGGATGCTTTTAACCGCAGTCTAGTAGTCTAACACTAGATTAGACTGGTACCTACTGACTATTCCCACTACATGAAAAATGTTTGACCTAATGTAGAATATAACATATATTAAGCTGCCCACAATTGAGGCATATGGAATACATCTCATGTCCTTAACTTCTTGAGGTGTTTTAGGATACTGTTCCTTAATGTTAGTAAGGTACCCTACATCATTCCTTATGAGTGGGATATCGTCTACCTAAAGTACTAGAAAAGCTACTTTATCGTTAATGACTTTCTTGTAGATACAAGGTTCATCAACGTTTTAATCAAAACCAAAAGATTTGATCGTTGTACCAATTCTAATATTTCAAGATTTGGATGTCTGTTTCAATCCATAAATGGATTGGTTCAACTTGCAAACTTCTTGCTTCTGACCTTGGGCTATGAACCTTTGGGGCTGAGACATAAAGATATTATCTTCAAGATTGTCACTTAGAAAAGCAGTCTTGACATCCATTTGCCATATCTCATAGTCATAATATGTGGCTATGGACAAGAGAATTCTTATAAACTTAAGCATAGCAACAGGGAAAAAAGTTTCTTCATAGTTAACCCCTTCCCTCTGAGTATAACCCTTTACTACAAGTCTAACTTTAAAGGTCTGTACCTTTCCAGCTACATCTCTCTTTCTTTTATAAATCCATTTGCACTCTATGGGTTTCACCCCTTCAGGTGGATCTATAAGATCCCATACTAAATTAGAGTACATAGACTCCATTTCATGGTTCATGGCTTTGACCTATTGGTCCTTATCTACGTCATTTATTGCCTGTTTATAGGATAATGGATCCTCAACACCATCATCTAGAATGACAACCTGAGTTTCAGTTAAACCTAAGTAGCGATCAGGTTGCATCACGACCCTTCCACTGCGTCGATGGACTCTCAACGATTGAGAAGGATGAGACTGACCTAAAGTGTTGGCTTCTTCATTAACTTCTGATGAAGGACCAATTGCATCGACAACCCTTGTTGATTCTTCAGTAGTTTCACTTAATACCATTTTCCTTCGTGGTTTATGATCTCTCATGTGGTATTCCTCTAAAAATGTAGCATTTGTTGTACAAACTCTTTATTTTCTTGAGGGTCATAGAACAGACCACCTCTTGTTTCCTTAAAGTAACCAACAAATTGGCATAATCTTGAACGAGGTTCCAACTTCTTGAGATTTGTCACTAATACATGTACAAGACAATGTCAGATTTTGAAGTAACGTAAACTCGGTTTACGCCCTCTCCATAACTCGAAAGGTATTTCAAAAACACTCTTCGAGGAAACATTCTTCAATCAGATAGTCCAGAAATTCTAGATGTGAACTGCAGTCTCTACTGCGTACCCCCAAAACGAGTTAGGAAATTGAGCATAACTCATCATAGAATGAACCATATCTAATAAGGTTATATTTCTCCTTTTTGATACACCGTTCTACCGAGGTGTACCAGGTACTGAGAGTTGAGATTGAATTCCATATTCTATCATATAGTCCAGGAATTCTAAACCCATGTACTCTCCACCCCGATCATATCGGAGTATTTTAATTATTTTACCTAATAGGTTTTTAACTTCAGCCTTATACTTTTTGAACTTTTCAAAAACTTCAGACTTATGTTCCATTAGGTATAAGTAACCATACCTTGAATAATCATCTATGAAAGAGATGAAGTATTCGTACCATTCTCTGACCTTTACATTAATTGGACAACAAAGATTCGAATGTATGAGCTCTAAGGACTCGTTGTCTCTATAACCTTTTCCACTTAAAGCACTTTTAATCATTTTTCCTTCGAGATAGGATTCACATGAAGGTAATGAATCATCTTCTAACTTGCTTACAAGTCCATTCTTACCAATCTCCCAATCTTATCAAGATTTATGTTGCCTAATCTCAAATGCCGAAGATAGGTATCATTGTTACTTGGAGAAATTCTTTGCCTGTTTGTTTGAGTATTTGCAGTTTTAAACATCTCATGATTTAAAAGTACTTTTGATTCAGTTGGTCATAACACATGTAAGTTGTCTTCTAGTTTAGCTGAACAAATAATCACATCGTTTTTCATAATGAACGCTACATTTGAATTCAAAGAAACAAAGTACGATTGTTCAATTAAACAGGAAATAGAAACAAGGTTCCTCCCCATCTAGGGAACAATGTATAAATTTTCTAAAAACAAAAATCAACTTCCAAAAAACAACTTAGCAGCTCCCACTGCACGAGCTGAAACCTTGAGCGTCATTTCACCCTCTCCGAGCTGCTGGAAGGAACTAATTCCCTGTAAAAAAAAAAAAAAAACAAACAAACAAACATGATTAGTGGCTTCTGAATCAAGTATCCAAGAATCATGGTCGTTTTCCACTAAACAAGTTTTTAGAACAAGTAAATCATATTTACCTTCTTTCTCTTTCTTCTTCTCAACAAGGTACTTTAGGCAATTGCATTTCCAGTGATCATCCACATTATAATGGAAGCATTTTTCCTTATCAGCTTCAGCTTTGCCCCTGCCTTTCCCAGCAACGAGAGTCTTCCCTTTCCCTCCTTTTTTTCTATGGATCTTCTTAGAACCAGAGCTAGAAGGAACAAACTTAGTTCCAGAGGATAAACCCTTATGGAACTTTTTGGAATGGGTAACATTTGCCTCTCTTTCTATTGGTCTCTCACCTTTCATAAGAGAATCAAAGTCTGTAACTCATTTAAAAAGGTAGTCAGATTGTATTGTTTTTTGTTCATAACCGCATTGCTGTGGAATTGAAGAAAACTCTTTGAAAGAGATTCTAAAATAAATTACACTTGATCTGCTTGTCGGTGACCACACCGTTCATTTCGGCAACATTGAACTGAACCATTAGGCCAAGGACATGTTCTCTTACTGATTGACTTTTTTTTCATGTGCACATTGTAAATGTACTTGAGGGTCTCGTGTCGAATCTGAGTGGATGGTTGTCCAAACATCTCTTGGAAGGACTCCATGATCTGACGTGTAGACATCATGGCCTCATGCTTCTTGGTAAAAACATCAGACAGACTTGCCAAGATGTAGACTTGAGCCTTATCATTGGCCTTCGTCCAACAATCATAAGTATCCTTCAACGCTTAGGATGCATTTCGAGTGGGGATTGGAGGATATTCCTTTGTTAAGACAAACCACAGATCATCAATAACTAGAATCGTATTCAAGTTAGATTTCCACGTCACATAGCTTTCACCGGTTAATTTCTCATTTTCAAGCAAAGATATGATTGTGGAAGACATACTGAAACATACAACAATCAATTGACCATATTAGTTATATTTGTCATAACCCATTACTTAATGATCCAATCAATTTAGCAAAAAATATATGAAATCATATAACCCTAATTAAACTATTGATTTTCGTTTTTGCAACGATACTTCAAAGGTTTAGAGCAACAGCCACAAAGGGTGATCGACTCCCCTGAATTGAAACAATCTCAGCCAATCACTGACACCAGAATAACTCTTATTTCTATAGTTTTAGCTACCGTTGTTTCATTCAATGATTTATTAACTAACTTAATTCCTCCCACAAGTGTGACCCTCCCATTTCTGGATCCCATAGGTACGCTTCAACAGGCTACCGAAGGGAAAGATAACTATTGAAGATTAACCCAAGAAACCCTATCCATTGTTGGAGTTTGCGTTGTTCCAACCCCTATGATCAAGCCCTCCGAAGGGATGGTCGCTCAAAGACGACACGCAGGTGGACCATAGGAATTTTACGGTGCAACCTAATGGAGGAGACCATAATATACGTTGACACATGTCCCTTTTCTACTACTATGAACACTTTCCCCATTCACCTTGTTATTGACCCATGAAAACACTTTCCGAAGAGAGGCCGCGCCCAGGGCGACACGAAACCGAGCATGAATCTCACAGTGTGAACTCTTAGGGATGCGAGACCTGAAATTTGATATATTACATATACCAATATCCTCCCACTAAAGTATTCAAATATTTTTAGGCTTTTATTATACTTAGTTCAAACCTTGCTAATGAATTTATCTATAGTCCTTTTAGTTTGCTTAATATAACATTTATATTGAATAATTTAACAATATTTGATTCCATTTATTAAACTCATTTAATAAAATCAATCATTTATTGCATGCTTATAAAATATTTTCTCAATTCACCTTCTAGGTCAGTTCTCGGGTGGAGATGTTCCGTTTCCGTCAGCTTAAATACCCTCTCCTAGATAGAAGCTTCCTTAGACAAAGGTCCCTTATGGGCAATTATTTTATAAATTTAATATTTTAATTAAATTCATTTTAATCCTACTAAAACAAATTAAAAAGATTAACATATTCTTAATCCCATTAGAAATAACATAAGTCTATGGTGATTAATTTTAAACTATTTAAAATTAATTTGGACCTATGTTTACATGCAACTCTTGATTATAGATTTCAAACTCATCTCATTAAAACTATAACACTTATATTTTAATAATTTATTAAAACCTATAGATTTGCATCTAAAGACATCGATTAAATACATCAATTATATTTATTTAAGTAATATCATGCTCAATGCAAATTCAATTTTCACTTGATAAATATAACACTCATATAAATCATTCATGAAAAACAAGGATTCACATACATCATTCCACTATTTATTATAACAATTTTAATCTATAGTATGATGCATGAACATGCTTAGGTTGATCATACATCACTAATATAACACTTATATCATGATGCATGAGCACGCTAATTTAAGCATACATCTATAAAATATAACCCTTATATTTAATTATGATGCATGTACATGTTTATCCTTAGGTGAGTATTTTTGAATTTATATGACATACAATATGTAATATGAATTTAAAATTAATTTAAACATACATCCAATGTATAGTTAAATTAAACAGCAAAAATTGGACCGATTTTGACACTCTAATGCAAAAATAATTGATTAGATTAATATAAATATTATAATAATTTAATTAATTAAAAATAATTTAAAAAATATAAACAAAATTAGGGTAAACTGCTCCAGCCAGATGGTCTCACGTGCACTTCTGCTTTTCGTCAACACTCGGAGCTATGCAATGTTGCGACTACTACACGTTGTGTTTGCCTTTCAGCATTGCAACGTTGCGATAGTAGCGTCGCGATGCTGAGCGGTAGAACGCTCATGTTCTGCACGTTTTCAGCTCCAAACTTGTCCCGAACACCTCATTTTATTCCCAATCTCCTCAGCAACAGTTGCTCTTTCAGTCGATAGGGACTTACAGACTCAAAGCAAGAATTAAATTGCCCAAAAAATACAACGTGTCTTCACAATTTAATCAAATTAAAAGTAATCTAGTGTCAAAATAAAAAATATCCAATTTTGCAAACCGACATTCAAACATTCCAAATACATAATATTAAACCGACCTCTAAGCTGATTTTGTTTTGAAAAATACGAAGAATGAAGATGCAAGAAATTAGTTCTGATACCAATGAAGGGATTGGATCCCGCAACGGAAGCATTTGTGTAAGATCCTTGCATCCCACAATTCGATTTTTACATAAACAAACTCATTATACTAAATCAGAATATAAATATGTAAACTAACATGATTTGAGAAAAAGATTAGAACCATTCTTACTTTTGTTGATTACCAAGCTTCAGGAGCAATCCCCTTGAAATTCCAACAATTTTGATCACAAACGATTTCTTAAACAATCTCGAATACTACCACGAGAGTAACCTTGTTATTCTCTAGGATCCTAATAGAGGGATAGGTGGTATCCAACTATTGAGAGAAGGAGAGGAGGGGTTTTGGAAAGTAGAGAGAAATCTCTTTGTGGGTTAAGAAAAATTTTGCATAATAACACTTGTATATTGTGTATTGTCAGTGTATCTCAAAGGGGCCATAGGAAGGTCTTTATATAGAGAAGGGCCAAACCCTTTTCCTAATCATTTTCCTATTTCCCTTTTCTACAATTAATTAATTGAATAACATTTATTTAATTAATTAGCACAATTAATAACACTTATTTCATTTAATTTGCACATTAAATTACTATTTATACATTGATAGATCAACTATAACGGGCCTAAATCGCAAACGGAATTAGATTGCTTTTGATTGCATTTATTAAGAATTATGACTTTGTCCCATTTACTGTTACCGTTATCTTTACTATTACTGTTTGACCATGATGGTAAATATAGCAGTAAATGTAATAGGTTCATAATTCTCATATTGTTACAATAATAGTATTAGTAACGATAACGATAAAGGTAGCGGATCCCACGTAATTTTCAAACACAATCAAATTGAACACCATCAATTTCTCAATTAAATTGTAGTTTTGATTACAGATTTGGAGGTGGGCCCCACAGTTCATTACGATTATGAAACATGAGTAAACAACAACTAAGGTAATCAAATGGAGCACACTTTTTAGATTACTATTAATGACTTATGTTTCACCTGAGGAAAACATTTATCAAATCGTAATGAATATTAGTGTAATCGGAATGAGATTTCATTGATGGATGAATTGTATAAGCCTGAATCACAAACATAATTGGATTAATCACATTTACCTAGAATTATGAATCTGTCACATTTTACTATTATCGTTATTACTATCGTTACTGCTTGACCTTAACGAGGTAATAATAATAGTAACCGTAATGGTAAAGGTAAAGGTAACAATAAATGTGGCAAATTCATAATAACAATATCTGGTAACGATAAAGGTAATAAGTCCCACATAATTTTTAACCACAATAGATTGAGCATCATCATTCCTCAATTAAATTACATGATTTAATTACAAATTTCAAGGTGGACCCTACATCTCATTACAATTACGAAGAGTAGGTAAACAACAATAAAAGTAATCAATTGGGACTCATTTTCTACATTATCATTGATGGGTTACCTTTTAACAGGTATAAATGTGGTAGAAAATATGTAGCATTTTAAAATTTAGGGATAAAATAGAAATTAGAAAGAAAGGAATATTTTTTCTAAAGAAAAAGAAAAAAAAAATTATACATTTTACTTTCAAAATGTATGTTAAAAGCGCATTTGGTGGTGAAATTTGGGTCGACACTTTCAATATCTAAACAAAGTGGGTCCATTAGCAACCCTATAGTGGAGC
Organism: Benincasa hispida; assembly: GCF_009727055.1. Lineage (NCBI taxonomy): Eukaryota > Viridiplantae > Streptophyta > Magnoliopsida > Cucurbitales > Cucurbitaceae > Benincasa > Benincasa hispida. The sequence goes on along the minus strand of NC_052352.1, from coordinate 60,000,975 downwards.
CTGGGAAACGCCGCGGAAGGAAGACGAAGACGCCATTGATGGCTCAGCAATGCACAGGTCTGAGATGTGAGCCTCGGTTTTCAATCTCCTCGTGTTTATCTAAGCCACTTCGTCCGAGCCATATGCAAAACATGGTGGTCCGTTCATTCCCTGTTGTGGCTGCAGTAATATCGGGCCCTATTCCCACTCCTCAGACCACAGAGCGTTTCAAGCTCAAACAGACCTTCAACGATGCGGCCGATCGCTGCCGTAATGCTCCCATGGAAGGTGTCTCCTTCACTCTCCAAGACTTCCTTGCGTCTCTTGAGAAATACTACTTCGATCCTCAGTTGGGAGCCAAGGTTTTTTCCCCTTCTCTCTCTTTTTTTTTTTTTTGGTGTTTTGATCTTTTTATGTTTTTTTAGATAAATGTTATAGTGAGAAAGGATGTTGTGATTACTTATTGGAATTGGGAATTTTTTTCTTTTGAAAAGGTATTATAGTTAAGGTGTGGGGTGGGAGATACTTCATAGATATGAAATAGAAGTATTTTAATATTTGATAGGCCTCAATTGTAAGTTTGATTGCTGAACTTTTGTGGATGTGTTTATCTATTCTTTGGATTCTAAACAGTTTCTAATTAAAGCTAATGAAGTTTCAATTTTGTGTCCCTATAACTTGATCAATTCACCACTAATGCCATTAAACGCCCCAAATTAACCTATTACATAATTTTTGAATAATATAATCAGCATATCACATCAGCTTTAAACGTTCGGAGCTACTGATAGGAGACCTATTAGACATAAAATTGGATGTTGAAAGACCTATTAAATGCAACTTTTGAAATTTCAAGTTGAATCTTATTTGATAGTCTTTAATTTTATGTTCCAAGCTGTAATGTTATCTAGAATATCAAGGTGAAATGTTGCCTTTTCATTTGAAGCAAATGGGGTTGAAATTTGAACAGTGTGTGTTTATAGGTGAAAGGTACTGTGGTCTATACAGAAGCTAATGGAGCACTAGTGGAGATTGCTGCCAAGTCACCTGCATATTTGCCCTTGCCGGAGGCTTGCATTCATAGAATAAAACGTGTAGAAGAAGCAGGAATATATCCTGGTTTTAGAGAGGAGTTTGTTATTATAGGTGAGAACGAAGATGATAGCTTGACTTTGAGCTTGAGGTCCATCCAATATGAACTTGCTTGGGAAAGATGCAGACAGCTTCAAGCAGAGGATGTCATTGTCAAGGGTAAGGTGGGCATTTCCACACCAATTTTCCATTCTTTTATTTGCCCCCTTAATACCCCATGGGCACGTTTGAGAGGGGCCAACATCACTTTAAAGCAACCATTAAAAAATGTTTATTCTAAAATCACTCCCAAACGTGTCCTAGGTCTCTTTTTCTTTCTGATTTGTTCATATGTAGCCATTTTCTGATAAAATATTCAGGTGGTTGGTGCGAACAATGGGGGAGTTTTGGTAGTTGTGGAAGGCCTAAAAGGATTTGTTCCCTACTCAGAGATATTAATGGTATTTTCTATAAGCCCTTTGAGGACTTTCATCTTGATCAGTACTAAAGAAATACCCTTCTTTCTTCTCTGTGTGAATTCCTTTCCATTCTGGTCTCAGGAATACTGATGTCAATATCTTTGAATCATTAGTATTCTTGTAGTCTTCTTGATGTTAATTATGTACTGCTAATTTACATTATACCTCTTTTATCGTTTTTTTTTGTTTGGTGCAATTATTTCAGATATCAACTGCTGAAGAGCTTATCAACAAGGAGCTTCCTCTGAAATTTCTGGTGGTTAATGAGGAAGAAACGAGGATTGTCCTCAGTAACCGTAAGATCATGGCTGACAGCAAGGCACAGCTTGCAATTGGAACAGTGGTCACTGGAACAGTTCTAAGACTTGTAAAGTTTGGTGCCTTTGTTGACATTGGTGGAGTCCATGGTCTTCTTCACATCAGTGAGATAAGTCATGATCGCATACTAGATATTGCAGCAGTTCTTAAGCCTGGAGACATTCTCAAGGTAATTTTCAACGACCTTCAAGTGCTTGGTTATTGGGCTCTTACATTCATGATACCTACAGTGAATTCCTTTGGCATAGGTCATGATATTGAACATTAATCATGAAAAAGGCCATATTCGTCTTTCTACCAAGAAGCTGGAGCCTAATACTGGGGACATGATTTGCAATCCAGGGCTTGTTTTTGAGAAGGTATTCTCTTTGCTAGCTGGAGTGGTCTTTTCCTGTCATTTGTATGGATGCTTCTCTTTTTTGTTCCTCCTCGTATTGCCCAACAAATGCATTTATTGTATTTCAGATACTATGTTTCTATTAAGATGAATGTCTCTATTTAGAGTGCAACTTTGAACATTGCCAGGATCTAACGGCTTGCTAGGATGGAGTCTATTGAGACTAATGCTTCTAGTTCTCCTTCACGTTTTGTAGCATTTTCTTTGTTCTTGTTTTCGTCATTTTAAAGCCATCACTATATCAGACTTTCTCTTTCAGAGTTGTGGAGGTTGTTTCATGAATGTTGAAAGCAAAACATGGAGTCATATGGAGGAAGGTTTGGGAATCTATTTAAAAATAAGGGCAAATATCAATTTATACCCTTAAACTTTGGGGGTTGTATCAATTTAAACCTTAAACTAATATTTGTATCAATTTAGATCCTGAAGTTTCATAAATGTATCAATTTAAACCCTCAATTTTCATAAGTGTATCCAAATAAAACATAATAGAGGGTTTAAATTGATACAATTATGAAAGTTCAAGATTTAAATTGATACAGATATTAGTTTGGGGTTTAAATTGATACAACTCTCAGAGTTCAGAATTTAAATTGATACAATTATTAGTTTAGGGTTTAAATTGATACAAATCTCAAAGTTTAGGGGTATAAATTGACATTTTTCCTAAAAACTAATAGTAGATATTTGGACAATAAAATGAGATCTTGGAATTTCTGGTTGTTTCTACTGGAGCGCACTTGGGAATAACTTTCTTTTTTCTATTTTATTTTGCTTTTCTATTATGCAGTTCATTTGCTAATTTCCTATCAACCAAAAAATTTGGAAAAAAAAAATGGAGGAAGAAAAAATAGCAAGGAGTAAATTTGTATATGTGGCTTTGTTTCTATTGACAGGCTGAGGAAATGGCACATAGATTTAGGCAAAGGTTAGCTCAAGCAGAGGCATTGGCACGTGCAGACTTGCTTAGTTTTCAGCCTGAGGTATTTTACAGCCATTTTATCCTTGAGATTTTTTAACTTTACCCTTGGAATGAAGAAAAAGGGTTGTGGGGGAGAGGAATTAAACTAAAATTTACGTGCTGGATATCTGAATTGTAATGTGGAAGGGTACATCAGTTGCCAGTAACCCAGTTATAGAAGTCTAATTATTTTGTTAGCTTATTAGTGCTGGATGCATGATTGAGGGATGTCGTTTATATGATGGTTTTAGCAGGTTGACATACTTTTTAGTTTAAACACCTTTTTATAACAAATTTGTTTGATTGCACTACATTTGAAACTGACACTGCTAATCACTAATAGGCTATTTTTTTTCTTACTACATTGGAGTGACTTTCCGTTAATCACTTTAAAGTCATATTTTGGTATTGATAATCATCTCTCCAAGTGTTTCTAAAAAGAAATGTTTTAAAATCAATGTTTTCTTCTTAAAAAAAATGTTGTATATTTATGACCAAATACTGTAGATGTTTTAACAGTTCTGCTCGTCTAAAATCACTCTAAATTGATAGATCTTCTAAAAGTACTTATAGAAAAAGTGATTTTACTTAAAACCATTATTTTCATAAGTTATTCCAAAACAATACGCTGTTGAACTCTCTTTATTAACCTGATCAATAATATACATCTCTGCATTATTATTATTGTTATTTTTTTTTTGGTGTCTAATGGAAAGAAAATGATGTAGACTATTGAACGGGTAGTAATATTATCACTGATAATGAAATATTTATAGGCCCTGGCCCTAATGTATATGATTTTGTGTAGTTGGATACTCTTTATGTCTTTTTAGTTCTGCTATTCATGAGGATTCCTAAGGTGTATTTAGCATAATTTTCAAACTAAATAAAAGTGTTTATAACTGAGCAAAAATAAAACTTCTCAATTGGTATAAAATGTTATGCCATACAGTTAATAGTGTTTATCCAAATATTGAATTTTGCCCCCTATCTATCTGGTGGTGAGAGTACTAGTTAGGAGTATATGGGTAAGATTAGTATAATATGATATTAGTATGGGGTATTATGAATAAGTAAGGTACTAATATACTCTGCACTCAGAAAAACCCTACAAGTACAGGGGATCCTCCCTGTGATCTTTGATATAAGATAATATGGAAATGACAGACCAATAGTTTTGGAATTGATAAGAAAAAACAGAACACGAAAGATAAAAGAAATAGCATGGAATCCTGCTGGCCGATTCGAGAGCGCCATTCCCTCCTTTCAAGCTTCCCAACCCAAAAAACTTCATTAAAAGCGATGGACTATGTTAGGCCTCCTATAATTCATACGTACTAGAGGAGGGGCAAACTTGGTAAATCACCTAATATTATACCTGCAGAGATAGTGGGGGGCATCTTTTTGGGTAAGAAATAGAGCAAGGCTCTAAGAGGAGAGTTACAACCCTCTCGAATTGGCTGAGTATCCTTTTCCTTTTTCCTACAATTATTTCCTTATTGTACTACTGTCCTTGAGTATCTGTGATCTTCAATCTGTAAGCTGGATACTCTTCTTTTCCTGAAGAATATATATAAATAATTTTGTGGTTCTTGTTCCTTTGTTGGTTGTTGTGGGACTTGTCTGTGTGTAGGTGAAGTAGGTTCCTAACAAATTGGTATAAGAGCCATTAACATCCTGGGACGAACGAGGCAAATGGCGCAAAGACAGTTGGAGGGAAGGTTGGAGGTGAACGAGAAGGAAATAGCCGAAATCAAGGGGTTGATCATCGACCTTTGCAAAAGCTTTGAGAAACTGGTCGAAGAAGTCCATGACATTAGCAAGGCGAGAAAGAACGAAGAATCTGAAGTAGTTGAGGAGTTGCACACGAAGTCAAAAGGGAAGGTGGATGTAGGGGACTCAATTGCCGCCCAAGGGACTGTCAATGACAAAGGAAAGTATAAACGGCTGGAGATGGTAGTGTTCACCGGAGAAAATCCAAAATCGTGGGTCTACCGGGCTGAGCACTTCTTTGAGATACACGAGCCAAGCAACGTAGAGAAGGTGAAGGTGGTCATGATAAGTTTTGCACCAGATGAGGTGGATTGGTTTTGTTGGAGCCACAGGAGGAAACCGATCGGGTCGTGGGAAGAGTCGAAGAAGATGTTTGAGAGTTTTCGACACACTGCAAAGGGAAGCTTGGGCGTGCGCCTACTGAGTATCAAACAAGAAGGTTCCTATGCCGATTACGTGAAGAAATTTGTCAAATACTCTGCGCCATTGCCGGACATGGCAGAGGACGTGTTGAAAGACAACTTTCTAAATGGGTTGGGATCGGAGCTGCAGGCGGAGGTAATTAGTCGTCGTCCAGTGGGCCTGGAGGCCTGCATGAGGGAGGCCCAATTGGTGAGTGACCGCAACTTAGCCATCAAGTTGGCCATGAAGGAGTTGGGTGAGGCGGGGCCCAATCGGGAGAGGCCCAATCGGGAGTTAAAATCAGTTCATTGAGTAAGGGTAATTCCAAGGCGTTGGAACCACACGTCAGGTATCGATACCTATTAAGGGGAATTTTGGGAAGAGGGATCCTCCGATGAAGCGTTTGACGGACGGAGAATATCGAGAACGGTTGGAGAAGGGACTATGCTTCTATTGCAACGTTAAATACGCTCCGGGTCATCGGTGCAAGGTGAAGGAGAATCGGGAGTTGATGCTATTCATCACCCATGATGAATCTGACGAGGATGAGGAGGAGACAACGAAGGATGAAATTCTCCCAGAGTTAAACACTTTTGAGGTCGTGGAAGAAGGTGAAATCTCTTTGAGGTCGATGCTTGGGTTTTTGAAACAAGGGACGATGAAATTAAAGGAACAATTGGAGTAAGGGAGGTAGTTGTTCTTATCGATTGTGGGGCCATCCACAATTTCATCCGTCAACGGATTGTGACAGAACTGAAGATTCCTCGAACGGGAACAACTAAATACGGAGTGGTTATAGGGAATGGAGCTTCGTTGAGAGGGACAAAAGTCTACAAGGCAGTGGTGTTGAATCTGCCAAAATTTGTAGTGACAACCGATTTTCTCTCAATTAAATACGGAGTGGTTATAGGGAATGGAGCTTCGTTGAGAGGGACAAAAGTCTACAAGGCAGTGGTGTTGAATCTGCCAAAATTTGTAGTGACAACCGATTTTCTCTCAATTAATCGGGGAAAGATGGACGTGGTATTCAGAATGCAGTGGTTGTTTACAATGGGATTCTGGGGGTGAACTGGCCATCCCTCACAATGTCATTCGCGGTGGATGGAAAACAAGTGACTCTCCAAGGAGATCCATCGCTCACTACATCAGAAGTGGCTTTGAAAGCTCTGTCCAAGATTTGGGAAGATGATGACCAGGGATTCTTGATCGAGTTTAAGAACACAGAGATTGAAGGAGAGGCTGAGATGGTTCAAGGGTCAGTAGCTGACAGTAGGGAGACCCTTCCAGTGATGATTCAAGCGCTCCTAGCTGAAAGCGAGGATGTATTTGGTGTCCTGAAGGACCTCCCCCCTAGGTGCATAGTCGACCATCAGATTGTGATTAAAGACGGACAAGCTCCGGTCAACGTAAGACCATATAAGTATGGGCATGCCCAAAAGGAAGAAATCGAGAAGTTGGTTGAGGAAATGTTACAAACAGACATCATAAGGCCGAGTCGAAGCCCCTATTCAAGCCCAGTGTTATTTGTACGAAAAAAGATAGATTTGGAGGTTCTGTATTAATTACCGGGAACTTAATCAAGTGATCGTAGCAGATAAGTTTCCCATCCTGGTTATTGAAGAATTGCATGGCTCGGTAGTATACTCGAAGTTGGACCTCCGATTAGGTTACCATCAGATCAGAATAAGGCCAGAAGATGTCGAGAAAACAACTTTCTGTACCCATGAAGGACACTATGAGTTCCTAGTCATGCCTTTCGGATTAACGAATGCCCCTGCAACATTTCAGTCTCTTATGAATCATATTTTTAGATTGTTCCTCTGTCGGTTTGTTCTGGTATTCTTCGATGACATTTTATTTTACAAGCCTGATATCACCACCCACGAATTACACTTAGTAGTAGTTTTCAACATATTGAGGGATAATCACTTATTTGCGAATAAAAAGAAGTGTGTATTCTGTCAATATCGCATCCAGTTTTTGGGACATTGGATATCACAGCACGGGGTGGAGGCGGACGATGAGAAAATTATGGTGATGTTACAGTAGCCTCGGCCTAAGAACGTGATTGAATTACGGGGATTTCTGAGATTAACCGGTTACTACAAGACGCTTTGTAAAAGGGTATGGAGAGACAACCGTACCACTGACTAAGCTGCTGCAGAAAAACGCATTTAAATGGGATGAGTCAGCCTCAATGGCCTTCGAAGAGTTGAAGACGACCATGGCAACAATCCCAATGTTAGCATTGCCAGACTTTTCTCAACCCTTTGTAATAGAGACATATGCCTCGAGGTTTGGTTTAGGAGCAGTTTTATCACAAAATGATCAACCTATCGCATTCTTTAGCCAACACTTATCAGAATGAACTCAAGGGAAGTCCATCTATGAAACGGAATTGATGGCTGTGGTACTTTTGGTTCAGTAATGGAGACACTACTTATTGGGAAACAAATTTATAGTGATATCTGACCAGAAGGCGTTGAAATTCTTATTATAGCAACATGAAGTGCAACCTCAATTCCAGTGTTGGCTAACTAAGCTTATGGGCTATGACTTTGATATCCTCTACCAGCCTGGGTTGCAAAAGAAAGCAGTAGATGCCTTATCGCGTTTTCCCCTAGATGTCGAGTTATTGGTATTGTCTTCTCTTGCCTTAGTAGAAGTGGAGACAATCATGAAGGAGATTGAAGAGGACAAGGAACTACAACAGATTGTTAAGCCCTTGGAGGCTAATCCGGACGGAGTACCCCATTATCAATCGAGGAAGGGGAAGTTATTTTATAAGGGAAGACTAGTACTCTCAAAATCATCTTCACTAATTCCCTCATTACTCCACACTTTTCATGACTCGGTTTTAGGGCGACATTCCAGTTTCCTTCGCACATACAAGTGAATGTCTGGAGAGCTGTTCTGGCAAGGGATGAAGTCTGACGTTAAGAATTATGTAGAGCAATGTGTGACATGCCAACACAATAAAATAGAGGCCACTACTCCAGTCGGATTGCTACAACCTCTTCCCATTCCTTACCAAATTTGGGATGATTTAACGATGGATTTTGTGGAACGATTGCCCAAGTCGAGTAGTTTTAACGCTATAATGGTGGTGGTAGATTGCTTAAGTATGCTCATTTCGTCTGCCTCAAGCACCTTTTTTCAGCTAAGGAAGTAGCAGACTTGTTTACATGAAGTGGTGAGACACCATGGAATTCCAAAGACCATAACAACAAATCGAGACAAGATTTTCCTCAACAACTTTTGGAAGGAATTGTTCACCAGGATGGGGACGGTTCTGTAGAGGAAGCACGACATTTTACCCCCAAACAGATGGACAAACAAAGAGGGTAACAGATGTTTGGAAACGTACTTACGTTGTTACGTTGTTTTTGCAATGAGCAACCCACTAGGTGGAGCACTTGGATACCTTGGGCCGAGCTTTGGTATAACACAACTTTTCATGCTTCCACCAAAACAACACCCTATTAGGCAGTTTTTGGGCGTGCGCCCCCACCTCTCATATCCTATAGAGAAAACAAGACTTCCAACAATCTTGTCGAGCAAAAACTAGTGGCAAGAGATGCAGCCCTCAGGGCCCTGAAGAAATACTTAGTGATAGCTCAGAGTCGAATGGAAAAGGAAGTTGATATGAAAAGGTGGGAAGTAATCTTTCAAATTGGGGAAGAGGTATTTCTGAAGCTCAGACCATATAGAAAACGTTCTTTGGCAAAGAAAAGATGTGAAAAACTCCAACTCTCCCCCTGGTTTTACGGGCCCCACAAAATTCTTGAGCGAATTGGGGAAGTAGCGTATAAGTTGGAGTTGGTCCGATGAGGCCAACATACACAACGTTTTTCATGTATCTCAGCTAAAGAAGGAAGTAGGAAGTCAGACGCATGTACAACACCACCCCTTAGTGCTAACAAAGGAATTCGAGTTACCGATTGTGCTAGAAACAATACTGGGAGTCCGTTGGAATAGAGAACTCACATAAAATGAATGTTTAGTAAAATGGAAAATTTACTTGAAAGCGAGGCAACATGGATCCGGTCCATCAAATGAAAGAATAGTTTTCTACACTTCTCCTTGAGGACAAGGTGCATCTAGAGGAAGGGGGTATTGTTAGGCCTCCTATAATTCATACTTACCAGAGGAGGGGCAAACTTGGGAAATTACCTAATATTATACCTGCAGAGATAGTGGGACGTGAGAGTTAGTTAGAATAAGGGACCTCTCTTTGGCTATATAAAGAGGAGAGTTACAACCCTCTCTAATTGGCCGAGTGTCCTTTTCCTTTTTCCTGCAATTATTTCCTTATTGTACTGCTGTCCTTGATTATCTGTGATCTTCAATCTGTAAGCTGGATACTCTTCTTTTCCTGAAGAATATATATAAATAATTCTGTGGTTCTTGTTCCCTTGTTGGTTGTTGTGGGACTCGTCTGTGTGTAGGTGAAACAGGTTCCTAAAGAACTATGAAGCACAAATACTTCATGTGAGGTAGAAAATCAATATTGGATACATGTCAAATATTGATATTCTCAGATACTTCCTAGATATATATATGATACGCGATTTGGTGTATCTATTTTCTTTTTTTTAATATTGGATTTGTGTGCCCCCTTCCAGACTTAAGCAAGCTATTTGAAAAGCATATTGTCCCATCCCAAAACTAAAAGAAAAAAAAAAATATAAAAAACCAAACTCTAGAATCATGTAATCTTTATCTTCAAGCCTGGGTCCCTATAAAGTCACGCAAAAGTAACCCACTTGATTATCAACAATTCAACCAATAAGTTCTTAGTTTATCTTTGTACTTTGTACTCCTCCCTCTAATCTTCTTCTTCGATTGATCCTACTCCAGTATGTCACCAACCTTTGCTTTGATATTACCTTTTGTATCATATTTCAGTGTTTATATTGTATTAACTTCACATTTTATGTTTAAAGTGGATTACTTTTAGTATCTTTATATTAAATTTCTATATATTCTTTGATTTTTTTTTTTATATAAAAAGTATCCCCAACATATCCATATTCTAGTTTTTTTAAAATTGATGTATCGTCATATTCGTATTTGTGTTTGTGCTTCATTGACGAAGGATGCCCCCAAAGCCCTTCATAAACCTCTTGGCTGGTCCCCACAACAAAAATAACCAAATTGTTGTCCTCCTACATTGCCCACTGTAATGCTCCTTTTCACCCTTTCGTTTGTGATACATAAAAAGTTGTTTGGCATCTTAGGGATGAGTCATTTTGGTGAGTTTCTACCATGGGACATTTGGAGCTCTTGACTAGTATATTGTAATTTCTTCACTGATATTGCAATCTAGTTATGTTTAGTGTTTACTTATACCAACAATATTTTCTCATGACTGCATTATATTGAATTGGAACTTTAACCTTTGACCTGTTTTCATAAACATTCAGGGCAGATTAAATTTGAGTAGTGATGGAATATTGAGTCCAATTACACCAGAGTTGGCTTGAGCTTCAGCTTAGTCGTGGATGGCTACACGTTAATACAGGTATTCGATGTTGTATCTAAATAGTTGACAACAAAATAACATCAAAGACCAAAATTATTATTATTATTTTCTTTTTTAACGTAGGTAGATATTTTTAAAATTTAGGGTTGAAAATTATTTTTTTGGAAAAAAGTTTGGAACTATCTTGACCTTATAGAAGTTCAGGGACCAAAATTATAGAATAATGTTGAAAGTCGAAGGATGAAATTGAAATTGAAATTGATTCATCTTCAATATATATATGTATATTGAAGTTAGACAATTTATCTTCAATATATAGGGGTATTCGATGTTGCATTATCCAAATAGTTGACAACAAAATAACATCAAAGACCAAAATTATTATTATTATTATTTTCTTTTTTAACGTAGGTAGATATTCTTAAAATTTAGGGTTGAAAATTGTTTTTTGGAAAAAAAGTTTGGAACTATCTTGACCTTATAGAAGTTCAGGGACCAAAATTATAGAATAATGTTGAAAGTCGAGGGATGAAATTGAAATTTAAATTGATTCATCTTCAATATATATATGTATATTGAAGTTAGACTATTCTAGGATAGAGGATCGAATGATGGACTATTGAGATGGTAATTGATATCTTATTCATTGGCTTTGTGACTGGTAAACGAGCCAAATTACTATGTAAAATAATAGCTTTTTTCCTTTCTTTTTTTTGAAGATAAAGCTATTAATAAAACCATTAAAAGGGTAAGAGGAGGTGAAATCCTTCCTTAAATATATTTGATAAATATTTACTTTCTGTCTCTTTAAAAACAATGATAGTTGTTTATTGTTTATTGGCTTTTTTATAATTGAAATAACATTTATAACATATAATTGTAATAAATTTATAAGAAGCATAAAAATAAATAATAGTTATGTTCATTGTTTATTAATTTTTTTTAATTGAAATACCATTTATTACATGTTATAAAAGATTTAAGGAGCATTAAAAGAAATATATAACTATTATAAAGAGCTTGTATAGTATTTAGTACATTTTCATATCAAAAGTGCCATTTTGATCTTTATACTTTGAAATTTATTCAATTTAGCCATTATATTAGGGAAATTTGTATGGATCACCCATTTTTTGAACCCAAAATGTCAAATGACCAATTTTTTGAAAATAATGTCAATTGATCCTCTGCTGACATCATTGTCATACCCAACTACGTAAATGTCCGCACCTCTTTCACTTGAGAAATTTGTACGGATGACCAATTTTTTGGGCTAAAATGTCAAATAATCCATTTTTTGAAAATAATGTCAGGTGACCCCCTGTTGACATTATCGCAATACCTGATTATGTAAATTGTCTTCACAAGTGCCCCACGTTATAAGTCTCGCTCTCGGCTGGTCAAACAATCTCGTCCTCACTTTAAATTCCCTGGTTTGATGTTAACATAATAGTAGATTTCTTTAAACTCTAAACTCCAAACTCCATTTCAACAGTGATTTCGAATGAGGATTTCCAAGATGAGGCTTTTTCAGAATGGAATAGGTTTTCCAAAATGGTGTTTCATTATTTAGGTGTCTGTTTCATTATTTTTGTTGTATTATTTCTGGAAAGGTAGGACTTGAGCATTACGAAATTTTTTATTGGGAGAGAGCGAGAGCGGTAGAGTAAGAGCGAGAGATCATTAGGGTTTAGAGTTTTGAGAGATTAAATCGAAGATAGGAGCAAAACTAGAGATAAAGCGAGAGTGAGAGAGAGTGAACGAGAGTGAGAGAGAAGTACACTAACTTAATGACAAATGTTCTATTGCTTTGTAGGATGATAGAAAAATGTCTACATATTCAATATAGAAGTGATTGGGATGAGAATGAAAATTCGTATGTTGGAGGTGAGTTAACAGAAATCATTTTGCTTGATACATTGAAGTATGAAGAACTTAAATCTTACATTTATAGGGTTATAAATGTCAGTTCAGTTTAATCTTATAATGAGAGTTAAATATAAGCTTGAATACGAAGTCCCTTCATAATACATAAGGAATGATGATGATGTTCGTTTTCTTCTTTTTCAAGAAGAGTTTAGTAGACTTCAGTTATTAATGCTAAAATCAAATCATGATGAAAATATTAGAATGAGATTCAGACATGTGAGATATGATGATACGACTGTGGATAGACAATACGAGGAATCATGTGAGATTTGTCGGGTAGAGGATGATATTCCATTGTCTATCAACATTGTACCATCAATATTATCACTAGACAACGACCGCACTAATCTAGTAAGATTGAATTCAATGAATTATGGTGATACAGAATTGAGCGGTACTTCAGTTGTTGGTAATGAGAGATCATCTAGACTAGATTATATGGATTGTGATCATTTAGAGTGACGTTGTGGTCCTTTAGTGGATGGTAATGAGCAACTAGCAGGATTGAATGAGATACGCGTTGTTCTACAACGACTTCTGTAGTTTCATCATCTGTGTCTTCAAGTCATAGGGGAGAATTGACATCCTTTCATTTCACTACGATTATCTATTTTATCCATCAACAAAAAATTTGAATTTAAGGCCAGGAAGTCAACCAAATCTTTACTATCCCTAAACTAGTAAACGTCTAAATGTTTAAATAAATTGTTTAATAGCTTTGAGACAAGCCTTAACTAGTAAAATTTTGGCTAAGTATAACCTATGCGTTGGAAGTTAGAAAAAGATGACCAGGGATTTGTCAATGCGTTGGCTTTATGCTGGTGTTGTGCCATGTGTTGGCCATGCTCCTTTGAGAGGTTATTTGGGCATTTAGGGAAGCCAAAGTGTGGCCAAGAGGAAAGGCTATGCGTGGGCAAGCATGCAACAACCAAGGTCTTGAGAAGTTAGCAAAGCATGCGGTAGCCTCAAGTGTGTGCGAACATGGGCGCTGGGCATTGGAGTTGTGCGCGCTAGACGATCGTGTAGCAAATGAGTGGCACTACACGAGGTAGACGATCGTGTAGCATTGTGCGGCGCTAAGCGATATGGTAGACGATGAGGAAAGTCGCATCAAACGATAGCGCTATGCAATGGGCGATAGCATTAAGTGATGAGGCGTTGGCATTTCACGATCGATATCAGCTCTAGACGATGACGCTGGGCGATGATGCTAGACGATAGCTGTGATGCACTAAACGATAGTTGTGATGCGTTAGACGATAGTCGTGCTGTGCTAGACGATGGGCGTCAGCGAGATCTGCATGATGAGCAAGAGCTGTGCGGTGGGCTATTGTACTATGTGATAGGCGCAGATGCTATGCGATGAACTATGTGTAGGAGGATGAGCAGCAACATTGCTAGACGATGAATTAGGCGAAAAGCGGAAGAGCTAGATGATAAGCTAGTCGACAGGACAAGCCATGGTGGATGCATAGTGAAATGTCTTTGCGTTGTTAAGGCTGGTGGTACATAAGACTTGTGGGGTCAGTGTGCGTTGGTCTTGAACAAGAGACTAAGGACGTTGATAAGCAACAAGGACATACTGGCGTTAGTCGTAGGGGATGCATTTGCAGAGGCTAGGCGATGGTAAGCTATACATGGGGCGTCGAACTAAGACCTAGCTTGACCCAAGGATTAGTATGCGTTGGTAATACATTGTGCGCCAAGGATACTCGAGGACATATGGGCGCCTAGAACGGGCTTGGGCAGGCGCCATGGATGGAAAGGACTTAAGGATAGAACGCATATGCCAGAAAATAAGCTGGATAAAGAAAGATCTGCGTCCAAGAGAGGACTTGCGATATTTTGGGAATTAGTATTGTCTAAATGGTGCATTAATAATAGGCTATGGGCAAATAAGACTGGAGCCACATGGCCAGGCAAGCACACGACCAAGTTAGAGGGAGTGATGTGTAGATGAGGTAGAACGTGGAGGATAAGTCGGAAGAATCAACTTGTCTGGACATGTGGCGAGTTAGAGAAATCAGAGAGCTGATGCAAATGAAGTGGACGGCTGAGGATACATGCAAGAAAGGACTTGTATGCTGGCTAAGGGAAAATGAGACAATTCAGGGGTGTTGTGGCAAGGGGATGCGTTGGCCACAGGAGAAGGAGACGACTGGCCATGCAGCCAAGTAGGAGGTGTCGCGTTGGGGGAGATTTTGGACGCCTATAAATAGAGGGGCTTGGGGCAAGGAGCTCTCACAATTCACTCGGGCTATTGGAGTGAAAGCAGAGCAAGAAGATTTGGAGAATAGTGTGGTGAGGAATATCGGGTTGCAACTACGGGTGGGCGTTGAAAGAGGGTGAAAACCTGCGTTGAAGGTGAACAGTGGCAGGCTTAGGCTGTCAGCAGTAGCTTTGTCGTGCGTTCCAGTCCACCCCGCGTGCGCACTTCGCAGGACGTATCACCAGGCAGACGCACGCCGCATCTCTCACCCGGTCGGCTAGACGCACGCCCAGGAGCCCACGGCTGTCTGTGCAGGGAACGATCGACTAGAGCATCCCTCTCTACCCATTTGTGCGCATCGACGCATCCCTCTGCTGCCCAACGCCTCCCAAGTGTCGAACTAACCTCTAAAGAAGCTATTTTTTAGTAGCTCAGCCTATCTGTGGGTTATTTTAAGTGGGTAAGCTGGCTATTATGGTTTTTAAGATTAATTATGAATAAATTGAGTTATTGAAGAAATAATGAATTAAATTGAAATTCTTGAAGAAGAAAGAATCCAAGGAGCTAGATACGAAACAACCGAAAGGAAATCTTACAGGAGAAACTGTAAGTGGTTATGTTTTATTGATTTCTATGTATATATGTGAATATATATAGGTTATATTTGAAATATTGACATGATTAGGAAGGATAGTTCGTTGAGATTTGTTATTGTAATATTAGTATATTGCATGGTTGGTTGTATTGGGGACTGGATTTGTATCGGGATATTGTTAACATACTTTGGGGTCGCCTGACTGGATTGCCAGGGTATCTGGCTGGGATTGTCAGCGTACCCAAACATGTCTAACAGAGAATGTCGACATGTGCACATTCGGCGGGTTATCAGGGTACTAAGATTGTTTCCATATCGGACAGTTCGGGTTATTCGTGGAGAATACCGGGGGACTAGGATCACATAATCTTGCCAAGAATATCTAGCTGACAGGTTGGGAAGGTTACAATTATTATATGTTTTGCATCCGTTTCTAGAACTGTATGTTCAAATAAAGCATTTCTGGAATTAAACTTGATTTTGTACAAAGGCACCACTCATTGGCTTATAGCTCACGTTTTCTATGTTTTGTTTCCTTTCCCCTCCTAGGTTACGGACATAGATTGGTTAGGGAAGCCACCAAAGGTCTGAATTAATTCTATCTCACCGGATGAGACTTGGATTATAGTAATTGAAAGTTAATAGTTAGAAACATATAAAATAACATGCCTAAGTATTTACGTTCATTACTAAGTCTTAAAGACAACTGTCAAGCTAACAGAAGTCGGATAACTGATGCCATAAAAGGTTGGTGTTGGCTGTCTTCACATCCTCTTTTGGGTCTTGGGGAGGGATAAGATTTGGGAGAGGGTGTGGCAAGGAGTGAATTCCATTTAGTACCTTTTGTCCCCAGTTATCTACCCAGTCTTACCCCTGAAATGAGAGGCTTATTGAGCCGGCGCTGTTGAGCCAACCTTCATCTATGCAAATTTAAGGATAATCTCGAATAAACAGAGGAGTTCATAGTTCGCTTAGGATTGAGGTTAAGTTACCTAGGTTATCGTTATGAAATAGTCAGTCTTAAACAGTAAACAACGTTATAAAGTAAGAGTGACTTGTGACTTATTCTTGGTCCGATCTTATGCAAACTCATTGCATAGGACGCCTTCATTCCTCATGTCACCATATGAACAAATTGGGATCACTTCGTTTGTAGTACTTTACAACTCCTTGTAATAACTACAGAGTAGGTCGCATCCGATAGTGTTACTAGAATAAAACACCCAACCTTATTCGTATATTATAGATCATTTTGACTATTTACTTGAATCCACTCTTATGTCTCCATATAAAGTTCAAGTATTCATGTAATAGTTATGAATCTTTTTAGTTTATTGGATTTATTTCCAAAACTAAATAAACAATTCATATATTCAATAACAATTTACAGAATGAGTTGATTGTGTACAAACCACGAGTTTTAGGACATAAAACCCAACAAACTTCCACTTGGACTAAAACTCTAGTGGTAACATAGATATGAGTACATTGAGTTTTTGAGTTTTACAGGGAAATATAATAATAAACTAGGACATCACATACCCATGGTTTACTTTGCTTTTAGGTATCGTATCACATACCCATCTTTAGGTATCACATAGGGTGGAATCGGTTCGGGTCGGTTCGGTTTGGAGGCCAAACTGAATCGAACCGATTTTATTTATACATGAAACCGAACCGCATCGTTTGTGCGGTTCGAACCGAATCAAATCAAATCGAACCGGTTCTATTCGCTTCGATTCAGTTTCATGAATCGGTTTCATGTTTTTTTTTTTTTGCCTATTTTTAAACTTTTTTTTTTTTGTTTCTTCCTCCTTTTATTTTCCTTCTTTCTTCCACTCTCTCTTGCCTTTTATTTTTCTTCTTTGTTTTGAAATCTGTATATTCTCTTTTTTTATTTTACAAAATTTTCACATAATTTAAATATCATAATTTAAATTGTCTTTTATTTTCCTTGTTCCTTTTTTTGAAATCTGTATATTCTCTTTTTTTATTTTCCTTCTTTTATTCTCTTTTTTTTTATACTCTAAACATAATTTAAATATCAATCCAGTAATCCACAATAAGAATATGTCCAAAGTACACAATGCACAAATTTCTTAAATATCAATCCACAATAACTCATAAAAACATATCAATCCAAATGGCTGTAATAAAAAGTTAAAAACTAAAAAGTTCTCCAAAGTACACAATACACAAATTTTTTTAATATCAATCCATAATAACTCATAAAAACATATAAATCCAAATGACTAAAATTAAAAGTTAAAAACTAAAAAGTTCTCCAAAGTATACAATACACAAAAAACATATCAATCCAAATGGTTAGAATAAAAAGTTAAAAACTAAAAAATTCTCCAAAGTACACAATACACAAATTTCAAACAACTACCTTCAAAGTTTAAGTCACATAAAAGCAAATAACAAGCTAAACATTAGTGTTGAATTCCAAAAGTTCAATCAATACAAACAAATTTGTTCGCTTGTCAATCATGATTCTCATTCTCCTTGTTTTTTGTATTTGCCGCTCCGTTCAATCCCGTTATGAAGACTAAGAAACTAATCATAAACTTGTTAGTAGTTAATATAATAAATATATGAATAAATATGTTAAAATATATATATATAAATATGTTTAGAATATACGAACCTTCCTCTTCATCTTCAATTTCCTCCAAGTATTGTTGTAAACCAATGCTAATTTGTTCAGAACGTAACCAGTTTTATGCACATACAAGTGACTCAACAGTGGTTGGAGATAATGAGGTACGAAAAGGATCAATTACTCTCCCACTAGTGTTGAATGCGGACTCAGATGCAACTGTGGATACCGGAACTGTTAAAAGATCTCGTGCAATTTTGCTAAGAATCTTATATCTAGAAGAATTCCCCTTCCACCAATCTAAGATATCAAAGTTATCCTCACGTTTAACACGAGGCTCCAGTAAGTAAATATCAACTTCTGAAACCACACTTTACGAATCATCTTCATCCAAATCTTCAAAATCAAAATAGAAAATCTTTGAAGCACTTGCACTTGTAGTTCTAAATGGAGAACTTTTAATGGTACATGGAGATTGACCCTTATTAGCAACTGATAGTGACAAATTGTATTCATTGAACAGTGCTTTCAAACTTCCTACGATTTTTGCCACATCAATATCAAAAAATTGATTTAGACAATGCAAAAGAAATTTCATCTTATAACGAGGGTCCAAAACGAAGGCAACATACAAGAATAAATTTGTTCCATCTTTTTTTCCCCAATAATTATCAAACTTTTCTTGCATTTTCGTTGTCATTTCTTGCAAAAGCACATCATTAGGACCAGTTGCACTTGAATATTTTTTTTATGCAATTCTGAAAAATACTAATCTCATGGAAGACTGTATTGGAAGTAACATACAAAGACCCTGAAGCCTAACAGTTACTTCATAGAACACTGACAAGAATTTGGTAAATATTCTCGCAATTTTCCAATCTCTGGTGGTTGGTTTTTCCTCCTCATTCATGTAGACTGTGTCATAGTCTTCTAACCTCTCAAATGTCTTTTCAAATTTTACAACGACCTTAAGCATCAAATAAGTAGAATTCCATCTAGTTGGAACATCAAGACACAACATACTTTTACTATCTATGTTCTCCTCTTTGATACACTTCTTAAATGTGAAAGTCTAGCAGGAGAAGATCTAACAAACCTCACAGCGTCTCGAATTCGAACCAATGAATCCTTAATATCTTTTAGGCCATCGCATACGATTAAGTTCAATATATGTGCACAACATCGAACATGCAAGAACTCACCATCTAACACCAATCCATGCTTAAAATGCTTCTTCAAATAAGCAATGGCAGTATCATTTGACGAAGCATTATCAACTGTCAATATCATAATCTTTTCAATACCCCACTGTTTTAGACATTTCTCAACCTCTTTTCCTATCGTCTCCCCTCTATGATTTTCAATTTGGGCGAAATTAAGAATTCTCTTATGTAATTTCCAATCTTTATCAATAAAGTGTGCAGTCAAACCAAATAGTTCATATTTTGGATTGATGATTACGTATGGGTTGTGAGTGACACTCTATATTCTTCTTTTACAAAAATGTCCTTCAACATCTCTTTCGTGCTATCATAAATTCCCAATGATTAATATGTGTTGATTGCAAAGCAACTACAGATGTTTTACAAAATGATGTTAAAATTTTTGCCAGATGACAAGCAATACTTTCTTGTTTTGACTTCAAAATTGAAGCTATAAAAAGAAGTAAAATCTCCCTTCCTGATTACCTCATTAGAGAATTTCTTCAAGACAAGACTAAAAGAGAAGTAAGAGAGAAATAAAAGAAAGAAGAAAAACATGATCATGATCAAGAAGAATAACAACGATCAATACCTCTACAAACTAAAGCTTCGTACTCTCAAGTGTTTCAATTTCTCAAAGGAGAATTATCACCAGTAATGGAGGATCGAAAATGGAAAAATTCTCAAGCAATACCGTTATCAAATAAATTTCAAATTTTGGGATCTTCCATCCCTTCAAGGCCTTCTGCCTTGACAATCAACTCTTCCTCTATCAAAACCAAGGAGTCATCCACTTCTCCAACCTCTTACATCCAAGCCATTACAAACTCAAACTCTCTAAATATCGACCATCTTCATCCACTTCTTACCATAGTAGGTAACTCTATGCTTGAAACAATTCAAAAAATATTTCCATCAAATTTTCATTTATTCTAAATCATTTACAAAAAAAATTGTTTATTCTATGAATATATTCTTGTTGATACCGACTCAATTGAAATCATTCATAATAAAAACAAAGACGACCCTAATAAAATTGCATTTTCAGAAGTTAGAATTCTTCATGTTCTAATTCTAACCAAATGGAATCAAAGTATTTATACCGAAAAAAGATTTTGTCGTCAGTGTTCTCCACAAACTTATTCATACATCGATTATCGAAATGCTTAGTACAATATGTTTTGATTAAACAATTTTAATCATTCTTGGTTTATAATGTTTGACAAAACATGTATGCAAAAATTTTCATTATAGTTTAATGATTGGTGGGATATTTTTGGCATTAGCTTTAATGAGGCTATCCTACCATACCCAATTCTTAAAAGTTTTAAATACTTTTCAAATAATATTTTCTCAAACTTTTTCAACTTAACTCTACATTTTTTTCAAATTATTTTCATCTAGCATGAATCTTTTGCTTGAATTAACTCAGTTACAAAAAATGGTTCTCTATCTATCCCCACAACATGAAGTCAAACCTACAAAAAAATCAACAATTCTTGACTAAAAAATCAAGATTGATGATGGTTGCAATACCACAAGTATCAAATAAAGAAGAACTCAATATTATCCTTCAACAAATTCCGTCTCAATACCAACCAAGAAGAAAATACATCCAACATTCAAGAAGAAGAGGATGACAATAAATTTGCAAATTTTATGCATCACATCCACACAACAACTTAATCCACTGATCCAAATCCATAGACGAAAAAATCGAACTGAAGACAAAATGTTGTATGTGTGTCAAACTTAAGTTTCAATGTATTGTATAAATGTTTGGCTTTTAGACTTTTGTCCTTATGGAAATAACGTATCTAGCTAATATAATGCATGGTAAGCTTCCTATCTTTATATAAAGGAGGCTTAGTATGAATCTAGAGATAAAAGTTTTTCTTCCGAATATTTTGAGTCTTGGCCTTGAGAAAAAGAGAACTCTCTTGAAATAAAATACAGAGTTCTTCATTTCTCCAACAAAATTCAAGGAAGTTCCTAGTATTTTAATATTTCCAATAACTACTTTATTTACATCAAATTTTATAATTTCAACTTCTTTAGTCTTCTTTTATTATCTTTCGATTTGCCAAAAGTTTTCATCATCATTTCAAACACATCTATTATATTAAATTATTGTTTCATCAATACCAATATATTCATCATTCTTCATCATTCTTCATAATTTTTCATTCCATACAATCATCATATCTCTCCAAATATTCTTCATAATTTTTCATTCCATACAATCATCATTTCATTTCATTTCTCTCTTTGTCACGTGTCAAGCATGCATGCTTCCATCAACTCCATCTACATCAGCTACATGCACATCACGTGTCTAATTCAAAATGTCACATCATGTGTCCAATCCAAAATGTTTATATCTTACCACTCTTGAGCCATAATTCATAAATATTACTAATGCTCTAATACCATTAAGGTTGGTGCATGTAGCATGAAGACATTTTGAATTGGTACATGTAGCATGAAGTAGATGAAATAGATGGAATTGGTGGAAGCATGCATGCTTGACACGTGACAAAGAGAGAAATGAAATGATGATTGTATGAAATGGAAAATTATAAAGAATATTTTGAGAGATGATGGTATGGAATGTAAAATTATGAAGAATGATGAATATATTGGAAACAATAGTTTAATATAATAGATGTGTTTTAATGATGATGAAAACTTTTGACAAATCGAAAGATAATAAAAGAAAACTAAAGAAGTTGTTGAAATTATAAAATTTGGTAAAGAAAATTTGATGTAAATAAAGTAGTTATTGGAAATATTAAAATACTAGGAACTACTTCAATTTTGTTGGAGAAATGAAGAACTCTTTATTTTATTTCACATAATACAAGTTCTCTTTTTCTCTCAAGGCCAAGACTCAAGAGACTCGGAAGAAAAACTTATATTCCTAGATTCATACTAAGCCTTCTTTATATAGAGATAGGAAGCTTATCATGCATTATATTAGCTAGACACGTTATAGGACATATTTTTACATAAGATGACACTAAAGTCTAAAAGCTAAACATTTGTACAATACATTGAAACTTAAATTTTACACGCGTACAACATTTTCTCTTGTTGGATTTTGTTGTCTATGGATTTGGATCGGTGGATTAAATTGGCGTGTGGATGTGCTGCATAAAATTTGCAAATTCGTTGTCATCCTCCTCTTCTTGAATGTTGGATGTATTTTCTTCTTGGTTGGTAGTGGATTGAGACAAAATTTGTTGAAGGATAATATTGAGTTCTTCATTTGATATTTATGTCAATGCAGTCATCAGTCTTGATTTTTGAGTCAAGAATTGTTGATTTTTTTTGTAGGTGACTTCATGTTGTGGGGACAGATGGAAAACCATTTTTTGAAGCAACAACTATATTGAATTTATCCTACCACTTGATTCTTATCGAGAAAGGCGGGAGATGTGATTTGATTCTGTAACTGAGTAATTTGAAAAACATAGAGTTAATTAAAAAAATTTGAGAAAATATTATTTGAAAAGTATTTAAAACTTTCAAGAATTGGGTATGGTAGAATAGTCTCATTAAGGCCAAATATATCCCACCAATCATTAAACTATAATGAAAAATTTTGAATAATACGTGTTTTGTCAAACATTATAAACAAAAAATGATTAAAATTGTTTAATCAAAACATATTGTACCAAACATTTGTTAATTGATGTATGAATAAGTTTGTGGAAAAAATTGACGACATAATCTTTTTTCGATATAAATACTTTGATTTAATTTGGTTGGAGTTAGAACACGAAGAATTCTAACTTTTGAAAAGACAATTTTATTAGGGTCGTCTTTGTTTTTATCATGAGTGATTTCAATTGAGTCGGTATTAACAAGAATAAATTTATAGAATAAACGAGTTTTTTGTAGATGATTTGGAATAAAATGGAAATTTGACGGAAATGTTTTTTGAATTGTTTCAAGCATAGAGTTACGAATTCTGGCTCAAGAGTTGTAATATATGAAGTCTGGGTTTTATTATGTTAAGAAGTAGATGAAGATGGTTGATAATTAAAAGTTTTGTTTGAGGGTATAACTTCCAAATTTTGAGAGTTTGAGTTTGTAATGACTTGGATGTAAGTGGTTGGAGGAGTGGAATACTCCTCGGTTTTGATAGGGAAAGAGTGGATTGTCAAGGCAGAAGACCTTGAAACGATGAAAGATTCCAAAATTTGAAATTTATTTGATAACGGTATTGCTTTAAGGATTTTTCCATTTCCGATCCTCCATTACTGGTGATGATTCTCCTTTGAGAAATTGAAACACTTAAGAATACGAGGCTTTAGTTTGTGGAGGCGTTGATCGTTGTTGTTGTTCTTGATCACAATCATGTTTTTCTTCTTTCTTGCAAGTAGAATTCATTCTTTCTTTTCTTTCTCTCTTTCACTCTTTTGTTTAGACTTGCCTTGAAGAAATTCTCTAGTGAGGTAATCAGGAATGAAGTTTGTACTTTCTTTTATAACTTCAATTTTGAAGTCAAAACAAGAAAGTATTGTAAAAAAACATTTGTAATTGCATTGCAATCAACACGTATTAAAAAACTTTTGTTCAATAAATCACTTTAGAATTTGTTGGTACATAAAACGATTGATAAAATCTCTTTTTTGATGGTTGAATAATTTTTTTGAGATCCTAGTTAGATACCCAAATGATATTTAACTAGTTGTTCGTTACCATTGATGGACTCTTTGAGAATGCCTTCATATCCTATATATGATATGTTTTACAATAAGTGATGCATGTGGATTGATGATAGATAAGCATGGAAGACTCTTGACTAGACCTTTGATATTTTTAATTATGCATACGTTGATGACCATGGAGGGGTTTTTTCTGAGTCTTTGATATGGAGGTTCACATGTTTGTCTTAATATATAATTTAAGCAACCTAAGAATCTTGTAATTGATTTTTATTGGTGATTTATCTGGAAATTTGTTAGCAAAATCTATTGATTTTTTAATTAGTTTTATTTTTCCTTGAAAAATATCGTATCCTAATAACCTTATTTCTTTTGTTGAAACAATTTTATTTTAGGTAAAAAAACAACTAAACAATTTTGTTTAATTATTTTATAAAATATTTTTAAATGTTTAAAATATTGTTTTATGGATTGGGAAAAGATTAAAACATCATCAATATAGATAATTGTGAATTCTTGATATGGGTTAAAAATGTCATTCATAATATTTTGAAATTTAAAAGGAGCATTTTTTAGTAATGTCGTTACATTCCATCCGTATTGTCCAAATGGAACACTGAATGTTGTTTTATATATCAATTTGAATTTGCCAGAATCCAGATTTCATATCAAATTTTGAGAAGATTAAGGCATTTTGTATTCGGTTAATTATATTTTTTTTTGGTATGGGATAACGTATCCATTCTAGAACCGAATTTAAAGTTTTGTAATTGATTATAAGACGAGGTATTCCTCGTTCATTTATGCTTGATTATTTATATAAAAAGCAACACAACTCCAAGGGGATTTGCAAGGTCGTATAAGTCCTTTCTTTAGAAGTTCTTGAATTTTTTTATGGCAATGTTTTAACAATTCAACATTCATCGTCTTGCTTTTGTAGGAATTTTTTATTCATGAATTTTTTTTTATATATGGTAGACTAACAATGTGTTGCTTTCTATCCCAAAAGGCATTAGGAATAGAAGTACATATATCTTTTTCAATTAATTCTTTAAAGCGATTAATTTGATTTTGGATATAAGGGTCATCTAATTGTTTTTCAATTCTTTTAAAAATTGTATTTGTTGTGTCTTTCTTTTAATGGAAGTTTTAAATATGGTGGAATTTTGAATAGAATTTATTAATTTAGTAGAATTGGATTTACAAATTTGAAAGTAATGTTTTGATCTAAAATGGGTTGATCGATTGGATTGCAATGCTGGTACATATTGTCTATGTGTACTGCATGAATTTTGCAAGGTGTAATTGATACAAATAACGGCATTCGGGATGCACCATTGTCTTCTAAAAAAAAGCTAAGGTCTTCATCGTCGATTATGTCGATCGGGGGAGTTAGGACTAATAAATTGTAACAACATTTGATGTGTATATCAAACATATCCGGATCGATATTCAGTCGTTGGTGCATCATACTCACTAATTCGCTGACTATTATTATATCATTTGACTTTCAGACCTTTAATATGACCTCAAACATATTTTCTTCTATACTTATCTTAATCCCTACCAAATCGTACAAAGATGTGAAGTAGTGTCATTGATTTGCAATGGGATAAGCAA
Organism: Benincasa hispida; assembly: GCF_009727055.1. NCBI lineage: Eukaryota > Viridiplantae > Streptophyta > Magnoliopsida > Cucurbitales > Cucurbitaceae > Benincasa > Benincasa hispida. The sequence goes on along the minus strand of NC_052352.1, from coordinate 59,975,280 downwards.
ATCTTAAGCAATGTCCCATAAAAGTTTAAGAAATCGCATAGTAATTGATAAGTGATCGCGCGCAACTCTGATAGAACAACTTCCATATCTGTGCGACTATGTTCACTTGCCCAATCTTACCACTGGAACTGCCCCCTTTCTCTCTAGAAGTTCCTAGCCACTCGCACCCATACAAATCAAAGGAGAAAAATCTGGATATTTAATTTAGGTCCCAGAGTAGTATGTTATAAAGCTGTTGACGATCCAAACTCGTGTAGTACTGTATAAATGATCGTTCAGAAATTTATACACGATCGCATATACAATACTAAGTAAACAATCGTTTATAGATTACTACATGATCGTTTATAAATTACTATACGATCGTTCATAACTTAATATACAATCGTCTAGTAATTTATGACCAACCGTTTATATTACAATGAACAATTGTGTATATATTACTATACGATCGTTCATTTAATGCTAAACGATACTTATTATGAAAGCAATCTAGGACAAGAAATATTGTAGAATAACATTCTCTCCGTTTTTTAATCTGAGGATGAAAGTGATCAACAAAGATGTTGGATTGAAACTCTGAGAGAACACTCCGAAAGAACAATGTGAGAATTTCGTGGGGAGTTCAACAGGAAGTAAATATTGAGAGAGACCTTCCATTCTGTTCATACCAATGTTATTAAATGCTATTGGTAGAATATTAGTTGGGATAAATGCATTGGTGAAATGTTGGTGTTGTATTGACACATTGAATTGTTGAAGGAAGAAGATGGAAGACTTTGGTCTGAAGGCTTTTCAAAACTGGAAGTAATTTTTGAATTTTGCATGAGCAAAAGGTCATTGGTAGAAAAGTTTTTGGTCTTTGGGTCATTTTGTGAAATTTTCCTTCTTTTGAGGTAGCTTATAAAGGCATTTTAATCATTTTCTTTTACTTTCACTATTCCATTGATTCAACAAACTATCTAAATGGCCAAAGAGAGAACTTATCTCTAGTTTAGAACCTTTAATTGTACTCGTTGATGTCAAATTTTAGATAGGAAAAACACACATGACCTTCACCTGATACGAACAACCTATTATTTATGAGATAAACATAGAATCAGGATTATAAAGGCTTCTCCCAAGTTGATAAGCACTTTTAACCGAAAATTTTCCTTTTTTTGACCACAATCCAAATAATCTCATCTTCTGAAGGGATCGAATCCTGTAATAGAAGCGAGTGATCCTTTGCTTTCGATTTTTTTATAAGTTTAGAATACATAACAGAAGAAATTTACATTCACAATGCAATTACAGTTTAAGCATTAAAATAAATTGCAGAGAAAAAGAACTCACCTTTAAAAAACATTTCTTCAAATCGTCTCGAAGTCTTCATTTTTTTTTTTGCAGCTGATCATCATGTCAATAGAACTTCTCAGGAAAAGTATCAAGACACCTCCATACCTTGCTATTCTCTGGAAAGGAACAGATTAGTGCGAACTTTTGAAAGTACGAAAAAGGGAATTGAAATGGTGTTTTTAAGGAGATTTTCCATAGAGAACTTTTCTCTATGAAAAACTTGAGAGAGATCATTATGGGAAGAAGAGTGAGTTTTCTTCTACAAAAACCTACTCCACGAATAGCCACCCACTTACATTATTTAAATTAAAATAAATTAAATATCTCATATTTAATTAAATGTATATTTTAATCATATTCAAATGCACATCTCTCTCATAACCTTTAGTTTTAATATGAATCTCATTCATATTAAATTTTAATCTATAGCTTTAATATGAATCTAATTCATATTAATTATTATTTGAATCTTATCCAAATACAATAAATCTCCTTTTAATATGTAGTTTAATTTTGAATCTTATTCAAAATTAACTTTATAATATAATGTATCTATGTACATTAAATTAATCGTATCATATACAATTAATGAATATTCCCTTAATAAATTTGAACATTTCAAATTCTTTCAAAACTAATGGTCCTTGTTTACCTATTGTGAGCTAGAAAGGAACCTAGTGGACCTAGAAATTAGAAACTTCAATAATCAAAGATCAATTAATTAAATTAACAAACATTCATTAACTACGAGTTACTCCACTAATGACTTATAGTTGCACCCTTTGCACTGTAGAATATTTTGTGTCCATGGATTTAACCATTATAACACTAAAAGAATTTCGGGTTAAACCGACATTAAAGATAGTGTTCTTAAAGTCCTTTAATGTCGATTGCCTTTAATGTTAATTTTAAACCAACATTAAAGGGCTTTAGTAACAGAGTCTTCAATGCCGGTTGCATTTGAGACATTAAATTTTAAACCAACATTAAAGGGTTTCATTTGAGAAAAGTCTTCAGTTGCAACCGACATTGAAGACCTTTACGTGTGGCGATATTGGAGCCCATAATCTATCCGGTTTTTTTTAAATTCCATTGCTGAATCCATTTTTTTGGTCAAGAAGTTAAAAACGATATTATATGTTTCGTGTTGGGTTAGGAAATGTCCGTCATTGTTTTATATTAAAAAGTATAATAAAATTTGCATGGTAAGCCATCAATATTTGATTTCTACCTATGAATTTATCCACAAACAAGAATCAATATTTCCAATCCATTACATATACTCATCAAAATATGAAATAAACACAGTAATCACCAACATTTGCATAACAATACCAGACTTTTATAGAATACTTACACCAAGTCATCATTTCTCTCATTCACAAATATCAATTAGTACTAATTCCATGAATACTTAACACCAAATACCCCATCAACACAAAAAATATTATACATAAATCTTTCAATAATAAACATGTCATGGTTAGAAAAATTTGCATTCATTCTAAGCTAGCATTTACATTCTATTGAGACAAAAAACAAGAATTACATCCTTACACAAATCGGCCAACAAAACTTGCTCATTGGGTTCGAATTACGTCAATCTCTCCTTGGGTATATATAAGCATTTTTTGTATTGAACTACAAATAGGAAAAGAAAAAAGATAAATTCAACATAAGTTTACGTCCATTTATTAAATTAAACCTAGTACTATATATATATAAAAAATAATTTACGTACAAGGCTAGCAATGGGAGTAATAGGATTATGCACTATTTTGTGTATATACTTTTGCACATAGTACCCGCATCCTATAGAATCTAATTGACGAGGGCACTGCATATAAAGATGTTGAAAACAATTATTTTTATGTTTGAATGAACATAAATTGTTAAAAAATGAATGCAAATTTACCTTTACAAATTTCCATTTTGGAGAAGATCAATGGTGTTGGAGATCGTGTTTGGCTTGCCATGTTTTCAATCCACTAAATAGTTTGAAAACATTAGTTAAACATAAAAGCTTCAATTAAGAGCTAAGAAAGTTCAATTACACTTACATATTTATAACTCCATGAAAATCCTCTTGAACCTTACTTCGAAGAGAGTCCAAAACATACACAATTTTCTTGTAGATTGGTTACAATCAATATCCAATGATAACTATAATAAGCAACAATTTTGAAATATTAGTATGTGTATAATGCAAATTAAAAATAACTTAAGAACTTGTATTTACTTACCTTGTGTTATATGAAATAAGGACTAATTGGTCTAAATTAGCCAACTAGTTTATTGGTTAAATTTATGGATTGAATATCTCAAGACTTCACGTGTGGCGATATTCTTGCTTGATCAATTATAAAAAACTTCTTTGTAATATTACGACCACATTCATCCCAAAAATACCTAAACAAAGTAAAAGTTATTATTTAAACATGAAATAAAGTATACATGAGTGAATCTAGATGAGTAATACTTACGCAATGAATGTCAAAATACACATGTAGCCTATTTCAACCATATTGCAATATTGGATCAGATCATTGCGGCCTAAATAAATAAATTTGTCTCTTCCAAATATATGCTTGTCCAAAGTGATACATATCATGTCTACATCGTTCATGTTATGCATGGCATGTCCGTTCAATAGTTTGATGGTACCATTGGCGTCAATATATTTGGAGAATTGGTTGAAGTTCTTAATTGTTGAATGGTCCTACCATAACCAAAGTTACAAAAATTCAAAGTAGGAAAAATAATAAATAACAAAACTTATATACTGAAAAAGAGACTTTTTCTCATCAACCATAACTACAAGTTCACGAGGCTATTTTACGAAGTTGCCCATTGCTTGATTTAAGGACTCTATTTTATCCTTCACAGGAATTGGTATAGGCAAATCTTCTCCAATGACAATGTCAATCAGAACTTTAATAGTTAAGCATGACACATCATCATCAAATGTTGTGGCTACTACAACAATATTATCTATAGTTCCTATAGCCAAGTGGCATGGTGTCCCCTTTCAAATTTAAAAGAACTTATGTCATGCATGGTTAAGCACATACAATATGATTAAAATTTAAAAGTCACAACAAATAAATTACCTCCAAATCTTCTTTAGGCATCTTCTCAGTATCTTCTTCTTCAGATGCACTTAGTGCAACACTTCCAACAGATGATTTGGACGGATGAGATTGTCTGCTGTGAGTTCTTTCTTTTGATACTTTACCATGTCGAACATTTTTTTCACTAAAGTCTCCTTCAATTTCTTGGCTCATTGAGGACTTTGGTTTTACTAATTTGAAATATTGGGAATGAAAAACAAAATCACTCATTCCTCTAACATGTCCCCAATGTTCCTCTGTACCCAATAGCTTTGGTTAGAACATCTTCACCTTCATAGACTTCAGCCAATTTATCCTGTAAAACATATTACAATTTTCACACAATATCTATATCATCACAAGTTCCAAATATTATATATATGTCATCTTAAACTTTGCACAATATAAACTTACAACCCGATTGGCACATTCTCGAGTAGCTTCTTCAAAGTATTCATTATTTTTTCTTTTTCTTGCTTCTTTCCATAAAGTCGCCCGATAAGAAGGATCATTCGATGGGTTCTAACATGAACATACATATTTAATTAGCATAAACACATATTAGATTTAAGTCAAAAAACTCACTAATTCTTGGGCAAGATTCGCATAACCCTTCCGAGAAATGTTATATACACATTTCGCACGTCTTTCTTTTTGAAGACTACTGATTTCTTGTACAACAAATGTAGTTGAAGTTACTTATCAAAACAATGATAATGTTGACATTTAATTTATTGTGAATGACTTACATCCCATTCTTCACTCAATCGTTCATTGACGAACGATGTCCACTAATCTTACTCTATATGAAAATATTGTTGGAGAGGAAATTGCAAGACCGAAGGTTCGTCCTTAAATGGAAGTATGAACTTTTGAGTCAATGTTGTCTTGAAAGTCCGAAACTTCCTAGATGCAGACATGAGTATACAATGTTTGGACTTAGAGTCCACATTGAACGACATCTGCACAATGAAAAAAGTAGTTAAATAACAAACTAATAAACTACTATGTACATGAATTAAAATTTTAGAAAACATACCGCTACACAATAAAAAAGTTTGTCTTTTAAATGATTTGAAATTTTTTTTCCAAGAATTATACGTTATAGGTATTTGTTATTGAACACAAACTCCTATAACTTTGCATCTTCTTTGCTCCAAATCCAATTGGTTGTCCATGTTCATTATAATCAATGTCAACCGTTGCCTAGATGTTCTTATTTATGCCAACTCAGACATTGTAGTTGGGCCACGTGGAATACCTATTCTGCTATGTTTTTGTGGGATCATATTTCTATCATCCTCTCTGCTATTTGTTGAATTTTCCATGTCAATCTACAAAAAAAAAAAAAAAAAAAAAAAAAAAAAACACATTACTCACAGTAAATGACATATAATCTTAATATTTAAATACATATAACCATAGTAGACGACATACTATGTTTATACATTATTTATCAACCCATCTACCCTCACAATCATTTCTAATGTATGTGGATGTTGTATCATCAATCTCAATAGATGTATCAACATTGGGTATTCTTTGCATACCTCCATAACCACACTCTTGTAGCATATCTCCTATTTCATCTTCATAAAAGTCATCCTCAATTGTTCGTTGTGGAGATGTTAAAACAATTGACCAACCCAAATTTGCGGGGTCTTTTACATAGAACACTTGTTTTGCTTGGAAGGTTAAAATAAATGGGTCTGATTTATGTCCAATACGATTGAGGTCTACAATAGTAAACCCAAACTCGTCTGTTTTGACTCCAATTCTATTCTCAACTCATTTACATTTGAATAAAATAAATGATAATCCATGATAGTCAAGCTCCCATATTTCTTGTATTACACCATAAAAGGTCATATCTGACATGACGGGCCTTTTGTCCTTAGAACTAGAGACTTGCATTGTGGTAGCCGTTATACTAACTCCACTATTTTGAACTCTCCTAACATCATCGCGATTCTTTGTGTGATAGTAGTAACTATTGACCACGTAACCAGAATATTTTGCCACAATTGGACAAGGTCCATTAGTTATCCATCTCAAAGAAGGCGATATGGAATTTTTGTGAACTATGAGAGCTAGTGCAACTTACGATATATTTCATAATATTTAGTAGTTAACATTTAATTATACATCAAATAGTAGGCCTTTAGAGATTACCCGTGTGGACAACCACCGACTGAATGTATGATTATGCTCTTCTTGAAGCCACTTTCCACTTCTATTTTTACCAGAATTGAGCTTAGACAAAATATTCATATGTTGCTTATTATAAATGACAAAGTTAGTAGACTATTGAATGATCAAGTAACCTAAAACGAGAATGAGATGGAGATCTACATACTCGACGTAAGGAAGCACATCATTTACATTTTGAATGACATAAAGATGAGCTTGATCTAACTCACCCTTACTTGGTCTGATAAAAGAAGTAGCTGACAATGCTCTATCAATGTTTGAGTTCGCTTTCTTTGTTGATGAGTTCAACCCAATAGAATTAACACCAGATACGAATTCAGAACAAAATTCTATTGTCTCTTCGACAATATAATTTTCTCCAACACATCTTTTCGGTCGATTTCTATTTTGTACATAAGTTTTCAACACTTTCATGTATCGTTTAAAATGATACATCCACCTCAAATAAACAGGTCCACAAAACTCAACTTCTCTTATGAGATGCACTACAAGGTGTACCATGATGGTGGAAAATACTTTTCTAAGAGGCATAGAGTGACAACGATATCCTCTTGCACATCCTTTAACTGAGAAGAATCGATCGCCTTGCAACATATAACATTAAAGAAGAAGCATAGACGAGTAATTACAAGTCTTACATGTTTGGGTAAAATATCACGAATGGCTACCGGTAATAATTGTTCCATAAGAACGTGATGGTCATGCGACTTAAGTCCATAAAGTTTCAAATCTGTGTGTGATACTAAACTTTGAATGTTCGATGAATAGCCTTCAGGTACTTTAATTTCTGATTGTACCTTACAAAAGCTCAATTTCTCAGTTTGTGTTAATGTATAACATGCGGGAGGTAAAAAGACTTTTCTCTCTCCTACTTGAGGGGCTAACTCTGATCTAATGTTCAGTTCCACCACAGAAAGAAACCCATCGAAAGAGGTTTGTGTTTCTTTCGGTGGGTTGGGTTTCTTTCGGTAGATTGTCTGGTGGATTTCGTGGGATCTAATGTTCATGTCCGGTGGGTTTCTTTCGGTGGTGGAACTGAACATTAGAGCAGAGTTAGCCCCTCAAGTAGGAGAGAAAAAAGTCTTTTTACCTCCCGCATGTTATACATTAAGACTTGTAATTACTCGCCTATTTTTTCTTCTTTAATGCTATATGTTGCAAGGTGATCGATTCATCTCAGTTAAAGGGTATGCAAGAGGATATTGTTGTCACTCTATGCCTCTTAGAGAAGTATTTTCCACCATCATTCTTCACAATAATGGTACACCTTGTAGTGCATCTCATAAGAGAAGTTGAGTTTTGTGGATCTGTTTATTTGAGGTGGATGTATCCTTTTGAGCGATACATGAAAGTGTTGAAACTTATGTATGAAATAGAAATCGACAGAAGGATGTGTCGGAGAAAATTATATTTTCGAAGAGACTATAGAGTTTTTTTTTCTGAATTCGTATCTAGTATTAATTCTATTAGGCTAAACTCATCAACAAAGAAAGCGAACTCAAACATTGATAGAGCATTGCCAACAACTTCTTTTATCAGACTGAGTAAGGATGAGTTGGATCAAACTCATCTTTATGACATTCAAAATGTAAATGATGTGCTTCCTTACGTCGAGTATGTAGATCTCCATCTCATTCTCGTTTTAGGTTACTTGATCATTCAATAATCTACTAACTTTGTCATTTATAATAGGCAACATATGGTTATTTTGTCTAAGCTCAATTCTAGTAAAAATAAAAGTGGAAAGTGGCTTTAAGAAGAGCATAATTGTACATTCAGTCGGTGGTTGTCCACACAGGTAATCTCTAAAGGCCTACTATTTGATGTATAATTAAATGTTAACTACTAAAATATTATGAAATATATCGTAGGTTGCACTAGCTCTCGAAGTTCCCAAAAATTTCATATCGCCTTCTTTGAGATGGATAGTTAATGGACCTTGTCCAACTGTGGCAAAATATTCTTGTTATGTGGTCAATGGTTACTACTATCACACAAAGAATCGTGATGATGTTAGGAGGGTTCAAAATAGTGGAGTTAGTATAATCGCTACCACAATACAAGTCTCTAGTGCTAAAGACAAAAGGTCCGTCATGTCAGATATGACTTTTTATGGTGTAATACAAGAAATATGGGAGCTTGACTATCATGGATTATCATTTATTTTATTCAAATGTAATTGGGTTGAGAATAGAATTGGAGTCAAAACAGACGAGTTTGGGTTTACTATTGTGGACTTCAATCGTATTGGACATAAATCAGACCCATTTATTTTAGCCTCCCAAGCAAAACAAGTGTCTATGTAAAAGGCCCCGCAAATCAGGTTGGTCAATTGTTTTAACATCTCCACAACGAACAATTGAGGATGATTTTTATGAAGATGAAATAGGAGATATGCTACAAGAGTGTGGTTATGGACGTATGCAAAGAATTCCCAATGTTGATACATCTATTGAGCTTGATGATACAACATCCACATACATTAGAAATGAATGTGAGGGTAGATGGGTAATAAATAAATGATTATAAACATGGATATGTCATTTACTTATGGTTATTATGTATTTAAATTATTAAGATTATATTCATTTACTATGAGTATTTTTTTTTTATTATTTTTTTTTGTTTTTTGTTTTTTTTTTTTTTTTTCAGATTGACATGGAAAATTCAACAAGTAGCAACGAGGATGATAGAAATATGATCCAACGAAAACATAGCAGAATAAGTATTCCACATGGCCCAACTACAATGTCTGAGTTGGCACAAATAAGAATATCTGGGCAACAGTTGACCATTGATTATAATGAACATGGACAACCGATTGGATTTAGAGCAAAGAAGATGCAAAGTTATAGGAGTTTGTGTTCGAAAAAAAATACCTATAACGTATAATTCTTGAAAAAAAGTTTCAAACCATTTAAAAGACAAACTTTTTGATTGTGTAGCGGTATGTTTTCTAAAATTTTAATTCATGTACATAGTAGTTTTTAGTTTATTGTTTAACTACTTTTTTTCATTGTGTAGATGTCGTTCGATGTGGACTTTAAGTCTAAACATTGTATACTCATGTCTGCATCTAGGAAGTTTCGAACATTCAAGACAACATTGACTCAAAAGTTCATACTTCCATTTAAGGATGAACCATCGGTCTTGCAATTTCCTCCCCAACAATATTCTCATATAGAGCAAGATCAATGGACATCGTTCGTCAAAGAACGATTGAGTGAAGAATGGGATGTAAGTCATTCACAATAAATTAAATGTCAACATTATCATTGTTTTGATAGGTAACTTCAACTACATTTGTTGTACTGGAAATCAGTTGTCTTAAAAAAGAAAGACGTGCGAAATGTGTATATAATAATCACATTTCTCGGAAGGGTTAGGCTAATCTTGCTCAAGAATTAGTGAGTTTTTCGACTTAAATAAAATCTTTTATTCTAGTATGTGTTTATGCTAATTAAATATGTAGGTTCATGTTAGAACCTATCGAATGATCCTTCTTATCGGGCGACTTTATGGAAAGAAGCAAGAAAAGAAAAAATAATGAATACTTTGATGAAGCTACTTGAGAATGTGCCAATCGGGTTGTAAGTTTATATTGTGCAAAGTTTAAGATGACATATATATAATATTTGGAACTTGTGATGATATAGATATTGTGTGAAAATTGTAATATGTTTTACAGGATAAATTGGCTGAAGTCTATGAAGGTGAAGATGTTCTAACCAAAGCTATTGGGTACAGAGGAACATTGGGGACGTGTTAGAGGAATGGGTGATTTTGTTTTTCATTCCCAATATTTCAAATTAGTAAAACCAAAGTCCTCAATGAGCCAAGAAATTGAAGGAGGCTCTAGTAAAAAAAATGTTCGACATGGTAAAGTGTCAAAAGAAAGAACTCACAGCAGACAATCTCATCAGTCCAAATCATCTGTTGGAAGTGTTGCACTAAGTGCATCTGAAGAAGAAAATGCCTAAAGAAGATTTGGAGGTAATTTATTTGTTGTGACTTTTAAATTTGAATCATATTGTATGTGCTTAACCATGCATGACATAAGTTCTTTTAAATTTGTTAAAGGGACACCATGCCACTTGGCTATAGGAACTGTAGATAATATTGTTGTAGTAGCCACAACATTTGATGATGATGTGTCATGCTTAACTGTCAAAGTTCTGATTGACATTGTCATTGGAGAAGATTTGCCTATACCAATTCCTGTGAAGGGTAAAATAGAGTCCTTAAATCAAGCAATGGGCAACTTCGTAAATGACCTCGTGAACTTGTAGTTATGGTTGATGAGAAAAAAATGTCTCTTTTTCAATATATGAGTTTGGTTATTTATTATTTTTCCTACTTTGAATTTTTGTAACTTTGGTTATGGTAGGACCATTCCACAATTAAGAGCTCACCTAATTTTTCTTAAGTCACTTGAATCCATATCTCTTTGGCTATAGATTCGATTTTCATTTCATCAGCTCTTTTGAAGGGTTTTAGAATGTCAATTTGAACTCTAACCCTTAGCGTTTGGCTCCAATTTCTACCAAAAAGTTCTAGATTGGTTCTTTTAAATTTACCCACCAGATTTTCCAAAACCTCTACCATTTTTTGAGTTTGACTCACAGAAGGGGTTGGGATTTATGCCCTAAAGCCTCGTAGTTATTTATTTGATATAATAGTTTATTACTTTAATATGCAATAATGAATTATTCATTAAAAGAAAATACAAGGTTATTTTATGAGACTTGAACAGTATGTAAGTAGACATATAAGTGGGTCATGTGCAAGTAATAACCTAAAGAGTCTATAGTATATGGACAAAGTTGATTACCTTATCCTGGTAATACTATGGATATAACTCACTTTGTAACACTATGGATATAACTCACTTTGTAATCGTTACAAACGATGTGATCCAAATTATTCATGTGGAGACATGCGAGTGGGGGTATCCTATACGAAGAGTTTGTATAAGACTTGAAGGAAATCGAAAGCGAGATTTCCATGAGCAGTGGAACAAGACTATTCCAAATTACAACCATGAATCAACAATACATTTACAATCGACTTCAAACAAACGGTTATGCGATTCATACACAAATTATAGCATGTAAAATACAAAGGAACAGAGAGTAAAACTCTTACGAACAAATGCAGTAGCGTCTCCACGCTCCGATGCGCGACCCTGGTCGAACAACAGCAACCATGAACATTCGATCTACACGACTGCAACACCGCATGAACACAGCACGAACACTTTGCGCTCGTCCTCAACGATCTCCTTGGTCACGAACTCCTTCGCAACACGAACAAACTCCTCCACAAACACCACGAATGACCTCCAGAAAACCTCGACGGTGTCGAATTGAGTCTGACACCACCAACAAGACGACCTTGGTATTCTTAGTGTGAAAATCCAAAGGGTGGGCTCTGTTCGGACTTGGTGTGAGGCAAACGAATGGAGGAAACAACGATCGTACACGACTGGGCAAGTGGGAGAAGGCAGAGACCTATCGTATAAGTCGATGCCCAATCGTTTAGATAAAGCTATGCGATCGTTTTAGTCTATCGTTTAGTTCGGTCTGTCGCTTACAGACACTACACGATCATTTACCTTGGGCCAACGATCGTCTAGTAAATACTGCACGATCATTTAGCTTGCACATGCACGATCGTTTAGCTCGTCCAGCCGTCGTTTATTAATCTGAATTTACTTTTACGACTTACATGAGTTTTTTTTCGCGGAGAGAAAACTCAAAATCCTTTTCAAAATAGGAAACCACTTTCCTTTTAAAATCACGGTTACCATGATCCAATAACCACCCACTACTTTGGTTATTTAAAAGAAAAAGAATTAATTATCCAATAATTAATTATATTATAAACATAAATGATAAACCAACTTATCATACTATATTTATAACTATATATTAATATTTCATCTCATGAAACATATAAACCATAGTTCTTTTTCTATTCTATGGTACTTAATGAAATCTCATTTACATCAATCATCCACTAGATGTATCTTTATACATCAATACCGATTATATCATATATAATCAAAATATCTCTTGTCAATTTGAACATTTTCAAATCAACACCAAGAACTGATCCTCAACAGAAATCCAAGCTACCAAGGGGGCCTCATGGACCTGTAGCTCCGAAGCTCCAACGGTACGTGAATAACTGACTAAACTCTTTAGTTACGGGATCCACCATCCATTAACTTCCAGGCACTTCGCTAAAGACCGACAGTTGAACTCTCCTTACTACAGATATATTATGTGTCCATCTTAACCAATCAGCAGTGCGACAAGCCTTCACAGATCGCTTGTAAGTACAGCTGAGCCAATAACCGTTATGCCCTTGTAGTTACATCTGTCTCCTTAAGTACCACTGGTCCCTCTAATGAACATAAATCATAGTCCTACTATGACTGAGTCTTCTCTTCCAAAGAGAAGTTGTGGCCACTATGTTCAAGCCCCAAAATCAGTCCTTAAAAGAGCAATCTCTTTACTTATCCCTGCTTCATGAAATGAGTGGATTCTATCTTATGGATTGAGTTCCCAACTCCCAGATCAGACAAGTCCCCAAAAAGGTAGGCATGTTGAGTTAAAAATCTGGCCACTCTCGCCCATACTAATCAAAGGACCACCCTCAAAGGTAGGAGTTCACAAAACACTCAGGATTGAGGTCGTGTCACCTATGGTCGTTTAGGTGAGATGCAAGTCTCTAGTATCAACGACATTATATATAGAGTCTAGTCATCTCGTGGTCTAGGTCTTATACAAACTCTTTGTATAGAACACCCCCGCTCCATGTCTCCACATGAATGGTCAGGATCTACCATCTATAGTAGTTTACAACACTTGCAAACCTCTACAAAGCGGGTCGTATCCGTAGTGTCACTAGGATCAGGAATCCCACCTTAATCCTTATACCACAGACCAATTTAGATTATCACTTAAGGCATGATCCACTTGTATATCACATATACATGTTTAAGTTCACATAAGATAACCAAGGAGCTTTGTTTATTGGATATGGGTAAATACTAGAATTAAATAACACTTATTTTATTCATTGAACAATGTGTATCTTTACAAAACAATGAGACTCCAGGAGAATTAGGACACTAACCCTAACACGCGAAGTATTTAATCTCTATTTGTTGTGATCATTTTGCTCATAGGATCTTGAAAGTCAACTTTAAATACTACCAATCCCAGAACGTCATTGTTGAAAACGATGTTCAAAGTAAGAACAAAGAAACATGTGTGCGAGCGAAAAAGGTCGACGACCTGGCGAGGGTGGTTAACAAAAGCTAGCTAAGACGATGAAATTCAAGAAAGGAATGTTGAACCAACGATCCCAAACATGAGATTAAGAGGGAGAAAAAGAGATTTTACGGGCGGCTAAGTTAATGAAGAAGATGAGATTTGTGGTTTTTTGTTATCTTATTTTAATAATAATGATAATGATAATGATAATGATAATAACAATAATAATAATATTATTATTATTATTATTATTATTAATAAACTGAACAATATGTATACATATACACACACGCACATGTTTCAAACATTTAAAGTTTAATTCTCATTTATATGATTTTTTTTAAGTACAATAACCCGCTATGTTTTTCTATATGAAAAATTGGAACCATCGAAAATATGAAAAAAAAAAAAAAAAAAGATCAAATTAATTTGATGACAATATGTATAAAATAATGAAAAACTTTTTTTTGGATACAATCGAATTTGTAACAAACATTTAAATAAATGAAAGTTAGTTAGATAAAATGAAATTTGATAATAAAAGATAAATTCAAATATAAATTGGAGAGAAAAATGAGGAGTTTTTTTATTGTGATTAATTCAATAAGTAATTAGATAAAATCTAATTTGATAATAAAATATAAATTCAAATGTAATTCAAGGGAGAAAAATCAGGAAGGAAGCTTGTTTATTTACAATTACACTATATTCATAATTTTATTTTCATTTAAGCTTCAACAATTGCATTGTATTTATAACTTCATCAACCACAAAACCTACGAGAAAAACCTAATTTAGATGAATAAAATATGATTCAAAATGCAAATAAAAAATGAAAAAAATTAAATGAAATATATAGTTTGTTAGATGATAATATGTATAAAATCCTAAGTAAAATCCAAATCAGGATAAAAAGAATTTAATATGAATTTAAAATAATAAAAATGAATAAAGTAATGTAAAATCTAAAGATATATTATAAATTAAAATCAAAATGGTGATAAACAAATTAAAGATTGATTAATTCTGAATATTTTCGAAAAGTGCTTAAATCAGATCGAAATAGAGATGAAACCACCAATTCAAATTTTAAAATGAGAAAAAAAATTTGGCACCTTTATCTCTTAAATTCTTAGGTTAAAGTCTCATAACCGACGATTCCCTTTATACTGTATTTCTATTAAGAATTGATATACGGTCTCATAACAGATGATTTCATTTACCTGTAGTTCTATTGAGAATTTATACACGATATAACAATTACACAGTACTCGAAAAAACTGTTAATCGACCATACCAGGGGCAATTTGGGAATTAAGAAAACAAATGACATGTGTGCAACATGCATTTACCAAAAGTCTTAGGCCCCGTTTGGTAACTTTTTTAAAAAAAATTTAAGCTTATATCATCCATATTTCTTACCATGATTTACATCTTTCTTAAATACAATGATTGAATTTTTAGTCAAATTCAAAAAAACAAAAACAACTTTTGGAAAGCTACTTTTTTTATTTCTCAAAATTTGGTTTGGTTTTTTAAACCATTGGTGGAAAGTAGATAACTAAGGAAGAAATTTGGAAGTAGTAGTGTCAAAGACCAAAAAAAAAAAATTGTTATCAAACGGGACCTTATTATTTCTTTTTTGACAAAAATCAATAGACACCCTTGATTTTTCTATTCTCCAATTTCTCTTGATTAAACACTTCTATATGTGTACTTGAAATAACCTAAGACCAAATGGGCCTAAGCCCAACAATCTAAGGACAATCCCAGCAACTAAATTGGATGTGACGTGTGCTCCAATTTTGACAGATAAAAGTGTAACTTGCTTTGTAATTTTGACTTTGGTCAAAATCCTAATATATATATATATAATATTAGTATGAAATTTTGTCTCCACAATCCCAACATTCTCTCAGTTGGAGACAAAACAACAATCTTGCCTCCCACTGAATCAAAACTAATCATTTTGGGAAACTCCAAAGCTCAACTCCCACTATAACTGTTATCTCTAATTGACAAACTCCAAAGTTCAACATAAAACTTGTAAAATCAATAAAGTAACAGAACAGGAAAACCATTAGAAAATAACTGTAGCTCATCTATTCTTGCCTTGAGGTATAAGCAAGATATGTGGAACTATCTCTCAGACATAAAGAACGGTCACGTACTCCCACTTCAGCTAAGTGATACCAACTAATATCTTCTACATTTCTGAATATCTATTCTTGAAGAAGACAGATTCTGCAAATGGTTTGACTCCTTCCTTTAAACCTACTATCAAGCTAGAGACTTTATCCTTGACCTTAGCAACTGCTTTGATCTTCCACTTTTGTTGCCTTGATCTTCCACTTTGATGCCGTTACTCGCCTAGGCAACTTCATCAATCCATTCGTACCTTTACACCTGCCATCTGCAGCTTTATCTAGCATCTACCGTCTCTCTAATCCTTTGAGAACATTAAACCAATATTTATACAGTGTAGAATTTCTATGGCCAACTGCCACTACATGGGATCCCAACATGAGTTTATACTGGCAACTATCAAACTCACACCTGTAACCTTCATCATCTAATTTGCCAATAGAGATGATATTTATCTTCATTCTAAGCACAAACCTGACATCTCGTAGTAATAACTTTTCTCCAAACTCTGTTTTTAGATTAACGTTCCAAATCCCATCAAAGTTCATGATTCCCTCGAAACCTGTAGGCTCTGATAATCCCATGACTCTTGAATCAAAATATTATGATATCACTTATTGGAATTTTACACATAGATATAAATAAAATGCGGAAACTAAATTATATCTAAAATTCTCACTTCTGCAAGTTAGAGCCTGCAGGTTAGAGCCCAAAAAGATTAACAATTATAAAATTACAAAAAATAATTAAAAAGTAGGAAAAAAAAGAACGACATCAAAAATATACTGGTTCGCCCCAAGCTTGGGACTACCTCAAATCTTCTGCAACTGCAGGTTCTACTATGATGAAGATTGTGAAAGGTTCCAAAACTTGAACTATAAAATTCTCCCAAATAGCCCAACATAAACTATTTGATTTCTTATACCACAACTTGGTATCTTGTAATTAACAACAAAGAATAAACCCTCCAGAAAAAGAGGAAAAAAAAAACTCTTTTTGTTATGAGTGCAATAGCACATGAAACTAAAATCAAACATGTACATTAAAGATCTAAGCCCAACAAATTCACATTGTCTCCTTAAGACAAATTTACTCACCCTAGTGCCTGAGTTTAGAGAGTAATTGTCTCCCAAGATAGAACAAATCACATTTTCTTATGGATGTGCATGGGTCCACAAGATCAACCGAACTAAACTTATGTGGATATACCGAACTTGCACAAATTTATAAAAAAAAAAAAAAAAAAAAGGGAGGAAAGTTTTTTTTTTAGAGAAAAATGCTTATGGAAATAGTTAAGAGAACAAATTGAAAAAATAATATATTTATAGACTAATTCGTGTCCTTTCTTCAATTTGGTTTTTTTTTTTTTTATGAAAAGATGCAACCATTTATCAAAGAATACAACTTATGGAATTGAAAAGACGTAACCTTACATAAAGAGTTACATACCATTTATTCCAACAATCCCCCCATTAAATGGTAAGTTGACAAATTAAGATAGAAGGTACAAGGAAATGTTCGATATTTCCTAATGAAGAACCTGCATCGAGATAAGTAGTAAACACTTTGAACTTTCCCTAATGAACATCAATCGAATTTACTTAACTAATCAGTAGACTTGATGCCTTGAACTGTCAGTCATTCTAGAGTAAGCTAAGACAATTGAACTCACACAGTTTCCCATTATAACAAAATTTGTTCTCATCATTGTGTTCAATTTGACCTTGAACATCGCCTGGTCTCATGAGTGTTTTAGAGAATTCGCCTTAAAATTCTCATAGAAGCGGCCCTTTCACACTCACATAGGTGATTCCTCTAAATAACATCTTATATGCTCTTTTCATAAATAATTATTCAAAAACTTATAGAAATCATTAAAAACACAATGCTTACCCTAAAACGACACTTGCACTATATCATCATCCTTAGAATGGGTAAGAAAAAATTCAACGCAGTGCTCATTAAGTTATCCAGAGGTCGGTTTGCCCGTTGAACCTAGGCTTGGGATCTCTAGTCAACTAGGTTGGGTTACCTCTTGTTGGGATTGATGTCCTAATTCTCCTGGTAGTCTCGTAATTTGTAAACATTTTGTAAACATATTGTTATTAATAAAATAAATGTTATTTTATAAGCATTTACTCAAATCTAATAAACTAAGATTCGTGGTTATTTCATGTAATTTAAGCATGTATGTGGAGACATACAAGTGGATTATGTCTTAAGTAATAACTAAATAGTCTGTAGTAGATGGATTAAGGAGGGATACCTTATCCTGATGACACTATGTTGTTCGTGGTTATTTCATGTGATACCTTATCCTCACCTCCCTTTTTCTCCTTACTTTTCAGCAAGGATTGGTAAGTCTGCAACTCGTTGGGGTTTGTGCCCTAAATTCTCGTATCCAGTAGTTTATAAACAACTTTGTACGAACACTTGTGACGTATAATATAAATGATATTTACTTCACTACTTGACTTTTCACATTTAGATGTTTTCTATTTTACCACAAACCAATAAACTTAATATCCCTGGTTGTCTTTATGTAACTTAAGCATGTATCTAGTGACATACAAGTGGATCATGTCTTAAGTGACAACAAAAATAGTATGTAGTATATGGACATAGGAAGGAAACCTTATCCTAGTAACACTACGGATGCGACTCGCTTTATGGAATTGTTACAAATGTTGTGACTTTTCACAGATGGTCTGATCCTGATCATCGTGTAGTGGACATGCGAGCGGGGGCATCCTATATAAAGAGTTTGTATAAGACTTGACCTCGAAGTGTTAATGTCTTGTCATATAACTCCGTTCATGACTGAGACTTCACTTCACTAGGATGACCATAGGTAACATGATCTCAATCCTGAGTGAGTTGGGAACTCCTGCCATTGAGGGCGGTCCTTTGGTTTGCATGGGTGTGAGTGTCCAGAACGCCAACTCAAACCTACCATTTTGGGGATTCGTCTGATTTGAAAGCTAGGAACTTAGCTTCACAAGATGGAGTACACACCTTCCCCAAAATAAGGGTAAGTAGATAGATTGCTCTCTTAAGGGCTGATCCTGGGGCTTGAACGATGTGGCACCACGCACCTTCTCATGGCCCGAGAGGTGTTCACACATAGTAGGACTATGTTGTATTGTTCATTAGAGGGATCAATGGTACTTAAGGAGGAAGATGTAATTACAGGGGCAAAACGATAAATTGACCTGTTGTAACTACGAGCATCTGTGAAGGGTCATCGTACTGATGATAGGTTATAACCAATGGACATAGAAATATATCTATGACAAGAAGAGTTCAACTGTCAGTCTTTAGTGGAACGACTGGTAGTTAATGGATGGTGGATATCATGACTAAAGAGTTTAGTTATCTATTCACGTACCGTTCGAGCCATAGGTTCATAAGGTCCCCTTGGTAGCTTGGATACAAGTTGAGAGGCAGTTTTTGGGTCAGTTTGAAATGTTCAAATCGACAAGAGGGAGTTCAATTATATATGAACAAGTTAATTAAATATGATATAATTAACTTTATGTATGAGATACATTAATTTGGAGAAAATTGGATATAAATATGATTTATATCTAGTAGAGAAAAATATTACAATATGATATTAATTTATATGTTATGAATATGATAAGATCACATTCATTGAACGGTTATAAAGGAAATGGGACGGCGTCTCTTCTGTTCAAAATAATGGATGAGTGCATTATAAATAGCTGACGGTGTGTTGAGCATGGAGGCGCGGACATTGTATTAAACAGAGTGTCATCGTTTAGAAAATCAGTGTCTATACGATAGTGCCTGCACAATCGCTTACATTTACGATATTGCTAAGCAATCGCTTACCGATTACACCATCGCGCGCAATTAACTAACGATCGTTTACCTTTTCCTAAGCGATCATTTAGCGCTCGATATTTACTAAACGATCGTATAGACGATCGCTTAGTTTTTCCTACGCGATCATTTAGACGATCACTCACCCTTTTCCTACACGATCATTTATACGATTGTTTACCCTTTCCTACATGATCGTTTAGTCGATCGTTTACATTTTCCTACACGATCGTATACGATCAAGCATCTTGTCTATGCGATAGACGACCTCATCTCCCACTTGCTTGATCGTTGTGTACGGCACTTGCTTGATTGTTGTGTACGGTTTCTCTTCCTCTTTCCCTCTACTAAATCCGAACAAAGCCCACACTTTGGATTCTCACTCCAAAAATACTAAGGGCTCTGAGTGGTGGTGTCTTCTCCATTTCCTTCTGTCCGAGTGGTGATTGTTCGAGGTAGACGGTTGGGTTTTAGACTCGCTGTGAAGAAGAAATCTTCATCTAGTATGATCTCTTGATCTCTTTAGCATTATGAATGCATATTAGTATGTTTTGAATATATATGTGGTAATTTTGTCATAATGAATTGGAAAGATCCGTTTCCGCTCATAGGTACTCTTGAATAAGAGTTCCTTCAAATGGTATCAGAGCACTCAGTTTTCTGATATTCTAATTCATTGCTGCAAAAAAAAAACGACCTAGGGGTTTATTAACCTAGACGATCCGACTACTGATGATGATCTAAGTCATTTATTAAGTTTGCTCAAAAATAACTTTTGTCTTTGAAATTATAATAAAAAAAATAAAAAAAAATCCAAGTAGTCACATAAACTCTTTAATGGATTGGCCTTAATTTGCATGCATGCATCAAATCTATCTAAATTACCTTTCCAAGTAGGTTCCCAGGTAAGGGTGTTCCGTTGCCGTCATCTTAAATACCCCAGCATAGACAGAATCCGCCTTCGACAAAAGGTCTATTATAGATAGACTTGCTACATATTAATATTTTACTGGTTATTTTAGTTCTAATTTCATTTTATAACCATTTATAAAATAAACAACTAAAACACTCATCCCACATAACGAAGTATTTATAACGCTTATAAATATAACGTTAAATAAATAAAGAATACATAAATATAATCCTTATATTCAATCCAATGATGCATGAGCATGCACTTATGTAAACTAAATCATGCTTCTCTAAATTATAACAATTAAAATAAAGAGACGATGCATGACCAATGCATAACCTAAGATGAGATTTACTATATGTGCATACCATATGACATATTAAAAACATACATCGCATGTAATAAATAAAGGATTAATGGACCGAGATGAACCTTTACAAAAACCGGAATGAAATAACCCTATCTATTACATTTTTCATCGAGCAATCCGGTTCACAGGCGAACCAGGTCTTGAACCACCAGGAGGACTCCATCGTGTAGTAAATGTCGTAGGTAGATGATTGTCCAGCGCGCACTAGACGATAGAAGCAAAATTAAGCGATGGTGTAGACAACAACGAGGCTGCAAAGCTTGATCGTCTATGTGATCGTTTAACGCGGCGACAGGTAAATGATTTACCTTGCGTTACTAAGCGATCGTTTAGTCAGTTACTAAGTGATGAACCTTGCTGACCTAAACAATCGTCTAATGTGCGCGCACGTTAAGCGATACGCAAGAATCCCATTGTCTACACGACTTGATACTCAGCGATCGCACAACCGATCGTCGACACGATGCGATCAACCCTTGATCGCTTACCCGATCTTCTACATAATGCGATCATCAGCAACCGTATACCTCATCGTCTACACGATGCGATCAACAGCGATTGCATACCCCATCATCTGTACGATGTGATCAACCCTTGATCGTCTTCTTTCTCGAAGAACCGCAACGCTTGCTCCGATCTTCTTCACGAACAACTCAAAACTCAAACAGACTTTGAATATAGACTCGGTAACAATTATTAATGCCCAAAAACGTAGGGGCCTTTACAAAAAACCACAAATTTAAAAGAATTAAATCAAACTAAGGCTAACATCCACGAAAACATCCATAAATCCGCACATCCACAAAAAATTAACGATTAAACAGTGTAGAAATGCACCCACCAAGAACGTATTTGGAATTCTTTTGCTACAATGAATTGGAATATTAGAAAACTGAGCGATCGTGCAGGCACTATCGTTTAGGCACTGATTTTCTATCAGATCCGCTTCCGCTCTGATACCAAATGAAGGAACTCTTATTCAAGAGTACCTACAAGCGGAAGCAGATCTTTCCAATTCATTGTGATAGAATTACCACATATACATTCAAAACATACTAATATGCATTCATAATGCCAAAGAGATAAAAAGATCATACCAGATGAAGATTTCTTCTTCACAGCGAGTCTAAAACCCAACTGTCTACCTCGAACAATCACCACTCAGACAGAAGAAAACAGAGAAGACGCCACCACTCAGAGCCCTCAGTATTCTTGGAGTGAGAATCCAAAGTGTGGGCTTTGTTCGGATTTGGTAGAGGGAAGGAGGAAGAGAGACCGTACACAACAAGCAAGCAAGTGGGAGATGAGGTCGTCTATCGCATAGACAAGATGCTTGATCGTTTAGGTGAAGTATATGATCATGTAGGAAAAAGTAAGCGATCGTCTAAATGATCGTATAGGAAAGGGTAAGAGATCCTATAAACGATCGTGTAGGAAAAGGGTAAACGATCATCTAAACGATCGCGTAGGAAAAACTAAGCGATCGTTTATACGATCATTTAGATAACAGCGCGCGAAGGTGTAATCGGTAAGCGATTGCTTAGCAATATTGTATATGTAATCGATCGTGCAGGCACTATCGTTTACGCACTAATTTTCTAAACGATGACACTCTCTTTAACACAATGTCCGCATCTCCATGCTCAACACACCGTCAGCTATTTATGCATCTCAAAGTGATCTTTCAACACACTCATCCGTTATTTAGAACAGAAGAGGCGCCGTCCCATTTCCTTTATAACCGTCCAATGAATGTGATCTTATCATATTCATAACATATAAATTAATATCATATACTAATTATAATATTTTCCTCTACTTGATATAAATCATATTTATATCCAATTTCCTCCAAATTAATATATCTCATACATAAAGTTAATTATATCATATTTAATTAACTCGTTCAATTATATCATATATAATCGAACTTCCTCTTGTCAATTTGAACATTTCAAACTGACCCAAAAACTGACTCTCAATTTGTATCCAAGATACCAAAGGGACTTTATAGACCTATGGCTCGAAGCTCCAACGGTACGTGAATAGTTGACTAAACTCTTTAATCACGATATCCACGATCCGTTAACTGCCAGGCATTCCACTAAAGATCGACAGTTGAACTCTTCTTGCCATAGATATATTTCTATGTCCATTGTATATAACCAATCATCAGTACGATGACCCTTCACGGATGCTCGTAATTACAGCAGGCCAATTTACCATTTTGTCCCTGTAATTACATCTTCCTCCTTAAGTACCACTGATCCCTCTAATGAATAATACAACATAGTCCTACTATGTATGAACACCTCTCGGGCCATGAGAAGATGCGTGGTGCCACATCGTTCAAACCCCGGGATCAGCCCTTAAGAGAGCAATCTATCTACTTACCCCTACTTTGGGGAAGGAGTGAACTCCATCTTATGAAACTGAGTTTCCAGCTCCTAAATCAGACCAATCCCCAAAATGGTAGGTTTGAGTCGGCGCTTTGGCCACTCGCACCCATGCAAATCAAAGGACGCCCTCAATGGCAGGAGTTCCCAACTCACTCAGGATTGAGATCATGTTACCTATGGTCATTCTAGTGAAGTGAAGTCTCAATCATAAACGGAGTTATATGACAAGACATTAACACTTCGAGATTAAGTCTTATACAAACTCTTTGTATAGGACGCCCCCGCTCGCATGTCCACTACACGAATTATCAGGATCAGACCATTTATGACAAGTCACAACATTTGTAACAATTTCACAAAGCGGGTCGCATCCGTAGTGTTACCAGGATAAGTTTTCCCTCTTATATCCATATACTATAGACTATTTTTGTTGTCACTTAAGACATGATCCACTTGTATGTCACTACATACATGCTTAAGTTACATAAAGACAACCAGGGATATTAAGTTTATTAGTTTGTGGTAAAATAAAAAACATCTAAATGTGCAAAGTCAAGTAGTGAAGTAAATATCATTTATATTATACATCACAAGTGTTCGTACGAAGTTGTTTACAAACTACAGGACACGAGACTTTTGGGCACAAACCCCAACATTATGGATACGACTTTCTTTGTAGATGTTAGAAGTGTTTTAAAGTGCTACAAATGTTCTGATATTGACCATTCATGTGGAGACATGCGAGCGAGGATATCCTATACAAAGAGTTTATATAAGACTGGACAATGAAATGATTAGTCTCTTTTTATAACGTCGTTGATAATTGAGACTTACATTTCACTAGAATGACCATAGGTGACATGACCTTAATCTTGAGTGAGTTGCTTATGAGGGCGGTCTTTTGATTTGTATGGGTGAGAGTGGCCAGATTGCCAACTCAACAAGCCTACCATTTTGGGGATTCGTCTGATTGGGGAGCTAGGAACTCAGCTACACAAGACGGAATTCACTTCTTCTCCAAAGCAGGGGTAAGTAGATAAATTGCTCTCTTAAAAGCTGATTCCGGGTCTTAAACATAGTGGTCACACCTTCCCCTTGCCTAAAAGAACTTAGTCATAGTAGGACTATGACTTATTGTTCATTAGAGAAATCAGTGGTACTTAAGGAGTTAGATGTAACTACACGGGGCAAAACGGTAAATTGGCCCAGTTGTACTTACGAGCGATTTATGAAGGGTCATCGCACTGTTGATTGGTCATATAAACACAGAAATATATCTGTAGTGCGAAGAATGACCAACAGTTAATGGATGGTGGTTCTCGTGATTAAAGAGTTTAATCAATCATTCACGTAATGTTGGAGCTTCAAGCTACAGGTCCATAAGGTTCCCTTGGTAGTTCAATGGGTTCAAGTTGATAATCAGATTCTAGGTTAATTTGAAATGTTCAAATTAACAAGAGGAAATTCAATTAAAATATAATTTCTTTAGAAAAGTTTATTTGTTATCTTATTCTATCAACTTAATATTTTATATATAACTATTAATAGATTTTTTTAATTAAAAATAATGTTATTTTAATAATTATTAACAAAAATAGGATTAGGTTGAAAGTATTGGCAAAAATAGGTTTTGAAATCGTGTACCCGGTACACAACTTCCTTCAGAGCCTGTGAAGTGGCAGTGACCTCACGCGCAGACTGTCTATATGGACAGTCCTTGACCATGTAATCGTGGACAGGGTCCACGATTGTACATGACTTGATGGTCCCAATAAACCCCATGACCCTCCCTCCCCCCTTTCCTCCATCCGAAACTTTTCATCTTCCTTCCTCTTTCACATCCGCGCCGCCTCCCCCGCCTCCTCCTCTATCGTCTCCGATCACTACAAAAAAAAAAATAGCTTTCAGTGGTGAGTAAAATGCGTTGCTAAAAGCAAAAAAACGCCGCTAAAAGTATTAGCAATGCATAGAGGCGTATCATTGTGAGTGTCGCGGTAGTTTTATTTATTGTTGCTATCGCCATCCCACTCCATTACCGTGGGTCGATCTACCATCTGCCTTAGGTAAAAGTTTTACTTATTTATTTATTTCCAAAGTTTGTACATTTGAGCTACCCTTTTGTTCCAATATATGAAATTTCTTCTATAGATCTACTATTTTGTTTTCATTTAGGTTGATTTAAGTGTATGATTCATAGATTTTCATTTGGGCTGTATCATAGATCTTTTTTTTTTTATTTGGGTTAATTCATAGATCTATCTTTTATTTATTTATTTATTTGGGCTAATTTAAGAAAAAATTTAGATTGTTTGAAATATTGGTTTATTTGGATTTTCTTAAAAAGAAGGAACAAACTTTTTCTTTTTAAGAAAATTTCGAAAAGTTGAAAACTAAAAGTTGTGACAAAAAGATGATTTAAAAGTTTGTAATGGAACTTTATTCGTTAGGTAATGTAATTTGAACTTCGTAGGTAATGGAGTCTGGTCCTCTAATCCTGTGTTACTATACCAAAAAAAAAAAAAATACTCATTGTTTACAATCGATATGGGATGGTTCTTCTACCATGGTTTTGGGTTATCGGAGAAGGGAGGGATCTGCACAACATACTATCTTATTTGATCCAGGGATTACTCCTTACATTGAATAGGTTGGTTTTCTTGGGGTTGCACAGATTGGATTTATCTAACTTGATTAGCACCTCATTATTGCTTTATTAGAGCGTTGGAGACTAGAAACCCACAAATTTCACCTTCCTTGTGGGTAATGTACAATTACGTTGCAGGATATTGCTATTCAGTTTGGGTTATGAATGAATGGAGAACCTTTGATAGGTTCATTACAATATGATTGGAAAACTGTTTGTGACGAGCTATTGGGCGTTCTACCAGATGATCTGAGAGGCTCAAGATTGAGTTCCCATGGTTAGCATCCCAATTTTCAAAATTGCCTTCAGATGTCGATTACATCAACATACGTAGGTATGCACGAGCATATATTATGCAGCTTATTGGAGGATTTTTGTTCGCTAACAAGTCGAACACTCTAGTACATCTTATATTTCTCCTTCTACTATCTAATTTCGAGCATGCCGGTACGTACTCGTGGGGTGGTGCTTGTCTTGCATGGCTTTATAGAGAACTTTGTCGGGCTACTAATGCACAAGCGTTAGAAATAGGGGGCCACTAATACTACTATAAGTATGAGCTTATGGTAGATTTAAAATTATAGCTGAGTTTATGATAGATTTAAAATTATAGCACCATAAGTCCAATTACAGGCCCTAGGTTATCGTCCACTAAGTGTTAGGTATTATTCATTTTTATATATTTATTTCATTATCATTTAGGTAAGAATATAAGTTAATTGTATTTTTTATATATATAATTTTAGATAGAGTGGTGTATTAGCTGCCTTTGAACAGTCACCAAATATGTTGCTAGTATATCGCCAAATATTTGACAGACTGATGCACAATTAGGTAACAAACGTATATGTAAATGAATATTTAAAACTTTTTGGGTGTATAATTGGACTCCATAGACGCAAGATATTTGGTCATCACTACCTAATTACTATGATGATGGTCAAGACTTTTGGTTGACCGTTAGCTCTTTTATATGCTTCCATATAGTAGAGTGACATCATCCAGAACGTGTGTTGAGATAGTTCGGTCTACAATAAATGGTATCTTCGTTGTGCTATACACTCCCGACACTACACCAAATTGATTTGAGAGGTAAGTACGACCAAGATTGACATCGAATTCACTCATAATATATATCCTACTAGCGTGCACATTACGATCTTTGTGCATAGGGAGAATTAATAAATGGACCAGTTGTGTCAAATAACTATTTTCCCTGGTACAATTCAACACAAAATTAATTTCATAAATTAATTTTCTTAATAAAATTAATAAATAAATATTTAAATAATTTAAATAATTCTAATTAATTTTACACAATCCACCTTCATATATTTAAATCATATTTAAATATTAATTCTCCAATTTTGTCTAATTCTAATTTGAACATTTCAAATTAACTTATCACGCTACTTTAAAACTAATCCATTACGAGCTAGTAGGGGGACCTCGCAGTCCTACAGATCATAGGCTCCAACGATCCGAGATTAATTGGCTATACTCATTAGATTGAATTAACACCTATCCGTTAACTAATGGGTCACTCCACTAAAGCCCATAGTTGAACTCCTCTCACTGTAAATATATTATGTCCACTTGATATAACCATGATTAGTAAGTTAACTCTTCACAGGTTGTTCGTAATAATGGTTGGGTCAAATCTCTGTTTTACCCCCGAAATTACATCTTGTTCCTTAAGTCTGATTGATCCTCTAATGAACAATTGATTTGTAATCCAATCAACAAATCAAGTCCCTCTCGGGCCAATGAGAGGGTGAGGCCTTTTGTTCAAAACCTATAATCAGCACTTAAATGGAACAACATCTTTACTAACCCTAATCGAGCAGCAGTGAATTCCATCTTGTAGGGCTATGTTCCCAACTATTCATCTGGTCTTATCCCCAAAATAGGAGGCTTATTGAGCAGTGTTGTTGGATTATTTTCACCGTTTGCAGATCAAAGGATAATCCCGAACAAACAGAAGTTCATAGTTAGCTCAAGATTAAGGTCAAGTTACCTAGGTTATCGCTTTGAAATAGTCAGTCTTAAATAGTAAACAACGTTATAAAGTAAGAGTGACTGATTTCGTGGTCCGATCTTGTAAAAACTCATTTGCACAGGACGCCCCCCCTCCTCATGTCATAACATGTACGAATTAGGATCACTTTGTTTGTAGCACTTTACAACTCTTTGTAACAACTATAGAGTAGGCCGCATCCAATAGTGTTACCATAATAAGGCACTCAACCTTATTCATATACTATAGATCGTTTTTTACTATTTACTCGAACCTGATCAACTTCTATGTTTCCACATAAAGTTCAAGTAGTCATATAATAGTCAAGGGACTTTTAGGTTTATTGGATTTCTAATAAGCAATATATTCAATAACAACTTGTTGAATTTTCATAATAAGTTCTATTGTTTACAAACCACGAGTTTTAGGACATAAAACCCAACATATATGAGATAAACAAGTGGATCATGCCTTAAGTAATAACCTACAAGATATGTAGTATAAGGATAAATGAGGGATACCTTATCCTGATGACACTACGGATACGGCCCGCTTTGTAGAGGTTTATAAGTGTTGTGAACTACTACAGATGGTCTGATCCTAACCATTCATGTGGAGACATGCGAGTGAGGGTGTCCTATACAAAGAGTTTGTATAAGACTGGACCACGAGATGATTCATCTCTTTATATAACGTTGTTGATAATTGAGACTTACATCTCACTAAAACGACCATAGGTGACATGACCTTAATCCTGAGTGTGTTTGGGAACTCCCGCCTTTAAGGGCGGTTTTTTTATTAGTATGGGTGAGAATGGTCAAATTGCCAACTCAATATGCCTACCTTTTGGGGATTTGTCTAATTGGGGAGCTGGGAACTCAGTTACACTAGATGGAATTCACTCTTTCCCTGAAGCAAGGGTAAGTAGATAGATTGCTCCCTTAAAGGTTGAATCCAGATCTTGAACATAGTGGTCACTTCCTCTCTTTGGAAGAGAGGACCCAGTCATAGTAGGACTATGATTTATGGTTCATTAAAGGAATCAGTGGTACTTAAGAAGTTAGATGTAACTACAGGGGCAAAACGATAAATTGACCCAACTATACTTACGAGTAATCTGTGAAGGGTTATCGCACTATTGATTGGTTGATATGGAAACAGAAATATATCTATAGTGATAAAAGTGTTGCTATCGGTCTTTAGTGGAGTGCCTGACAGTTAATAGATGGTGGATCCCGTGACTAAAAAGTTTAGTTAGTTATTCACGTACCGTTGGAGTTTCAAGCTACAGGTCCATAAGGTCCCATTGGTAGTTCAATGGATTCAAGTTGAGAATCAGTTCTTGGGGTTAGTTTGAAGTGTTCAAATGAACAAGAGAAAATTCAATTATATATGATATAATTGGTGTGATGTATGAGATACATTAAGTGGAGGATTAATGTAAATATGATTTACATCAAGTACCATAAAATAAAAAAAGAACTATGATTTATATGTTTCATGAGATGAAATATTAAAATTATAGGTTATAAATATAATATGGTAAGTTGGTTATCATATTTATTTATAATATATTAATTATATGATAATTAATTCTTTTTTTCTATTAACCAATTGAGTGGGAAGTTATTGGTGGTTTTATGGTAACCGTGAGATAAAAGAAAAATAATTTTCCTAAATTTGGAGAGTTACTTCATTCGAAAAGAACTCACGGTTTAAGCTATCAAGTGAAAGAGTTTCACTAAGCGATAGTTGTACAGAGACTAAATGGTCGTGCAACTTTGACTATACGATAGTCATTCAGTTGATCGTAGCTAAATGATCGAGTGGCAAGTCTATACAATAGGCTACTATTTTTTACACGATCGAGCTCATCGTCTATACGATAAACAGCATCTCCTCTCCCACTTGCTCAATCGTCTACTCATCGTAGTCCTCCAATCTCTTCCTCAAGCCAAGATCATATAGAGCCCACAACTTTTGGATTCTCACACTTAGAATACCAAGGTAACCACTGTGGTGGTGTCCTCACATAGTTCATGGATCAAGCTAGACTCGATTGGGTTCATGGAGGCTGTGTTCATTGTTGGTGTTGTTGGTTGTTGCATTCGTGTGTCTTGGATGCTTGGAGATTGATCAAGGGATTCTTGAAGAATGATTCTTTAAAGGTATGCATACTCTATCCCTAGATTCCTATGGTAGCATGCTGTAATTTCGTTTTGTGCATGACCTGTTAGTTTCCATTCTTAGATTGTAATTGTTTGTGTTCACTCGTATGGAATTTGGAACGATCTCTTCCACTACTCATGGAAATCCTTATGTTTGATGTCCTTCAATTGGTATCACCTGTTACATTAACTCAAGTATAAATCAATGTAATAGTAAGTAGTATTTGGAGTATTCTAAGGTCGATTCCTTAAGAACACAGTATGAATTAAGAATTCTAAAATTTTTCATAAAGTTTCTTTGAGTGTTGTTTAAAATTAGTATACAAATAATTGTTGGTTGATTATTAATGTTAAAAGTTTCCTTCAATGCTGTGTAAAAGTAGTATACAAATAATTATTGGTTGATTATTGATGTTATATCTTTAAGGATAGTAAAGATAGATTGAAGTAAAACTAGTATAATGGGAAGACCTTTTAAAGAATGGTTGTAAGTATATAAGTTAACAAATGTGTAGACTTGACTATTAGACTCCCTATACTTTCACAGTTACAACATTAATCCAAACGTACTCAAATCACAATGTTTTTTTTTAAGCAAGAAAACCTACTACAACCATTTTTTAATGTGAAATAGGATATCAAACTAATTGGAGGCTTTCCATGCTAATTCAATGTGTTTACTATCATTTCTCTATGGCTTCTGAGTGTCTTTATTATCCTTAATAAAAACTAGTGAATTATCTCACCTTCAATTGCTTTAAATATTTTCACACACTTATTTTTCTAAAGACTTGGGTGCTATTGTTTTACCTCAATTGGCCAATTGGAGAAAAATATTTTTAAGTTAAAGATTTTTTAAAGCAAAACGATGCACGTAGGATTCAAAGAAACACATGATTAATACTAGTAAACTATTACAGCATAGGGATTCAAATCAAGCTTTATACTAGATAATTAGTTACACATAATTATGTTGTAGTATCAACAACCAGGCAAAAAAAAAAAAAATAGGCAATAGTTTAGAGAAAACTCAATGTATAAATGGTCTATCTTTTGAAGCTCTAACTTTTATTTCTGGCTAAAAGATTTTTCGAAGATCTCCCAATAATTCTGCACGGGGTCTCTTCTTATCTCCCAATATTTTTTGTCTTCTCCCCATCCATATTAGAGGAAAGCTTAGGTCCATTTGTAGGGAAAATATGATAGACCCATTTGATAGCCAATTATTCTTCTGTAGTTCTTGATGCTACAGACTATGACAGACAGCACCCTTTATCCTTGCAACATTCAATGTTTAGAAAGTTTTTCTTATCTCTACAGCTCTCAGGTGATTTGACATGCTCATATTGATTTGATAGTGTTGTAGGATAATGTAGGTACAAAGTATGAAGATGCTACAACATGTTGATGATTTGACAGCTTCATACACTACTATCACCTTCAGCTGATTTGACGTACTCAAATGATAAGTTGACATCTTAGAGTAATGATGACCAATTTGTCCATTCAGAGCATAAGGACCATGCTGCAGCTTTAAGTTCCATCAAAACTACATCATCGATTTTTCACTTAAGTATTTTTAGCATATGGGTGATTTGACGTGCTCAAATGCTTAGACGACACGTCAGAATATGGTGGGACCATATGTTGGATCAGAGTATGAAGACATTCCAACATGGTATTACTGGAGCAACAATGCAGCATTATTTTGTACAAATCAGAAAGTCTTACTCTTGCAACAACTTTTCATAGATTTTATAGCATGCTTTTTTTATTAACATCTTGTAGTTACTTTCTCATACATTTCTAGTGGGATTTAAATGCTTACTTGTCTCAAAACAATCTATGGGACCAATAAATATCTAAGTTTCAAGGGCATAAAACACTTACTTTGATAAGAAATCACTAACTAAATCTTAGGTGAACTTATGAAATCTCTAAGTCCTATGGCGTGCCTGATGTCTAAAGTCACATTATAACCTATGTTTAGGTTTTTTGTCTCATATTCTTTTCTAGCCTTTACAACATTAAGACTCCACTAACAAGTTAACTCAAATGACCAATTTAACTTAGCAAGATATCATTAGTTCAACAACAGAAATAGAAAGGGTGGATACAATGTGATGAGATTGCATTGGCTTAAGCTGCATTATCTTAGGGTATCCACATGATTGAATCCCTTAGAAAAATTAGCCCATAAGTAAATGATAATGAATAAACTTCATTGATCCTGATGTCGTAGGCTACAAGTGTGTCAACTCAAAGAATGCAAAGAAATAAAGGAAAGAAAATAAAAAACAGTAGGAATAGAAATTTGTTAAAAAAAACACTACATAAACTCCGTGAATCAAACCAACAAACGAAGAGGGCTTTCTAGGATGGATTCAACCTGTCTCAAGGTGAATCCGTGAATCCTCACTCTAATATGTCCTCACAAGTAGGAATGACCTAAAGAACTACACATTTCATAAGAACTTTAGTTCTTGAAGAGTTTCTAGATGATTTGTGTGGATTTTCTTCCAAGGGGTGAAGATTGTTGTTCCTTGATGATTCATCAGCAATTTATAGGCCAAAAGTTAAATGAGGACCAAATCCATGCCTTTAACAACCCTAGTCGAAAATGGAGTCGAGGGCAGCATTGCAACACTCCAATCGAAGTGTAGCCCTCTAGCGTTGTGATGTTAAGCTTTACACTCAGTGCGTGCATGGGTGGTAGCTCTAAAAAAGGCTATATTTCCTTGCTTAATTTAGGCTCATTAAGGGAATTTATGTATTAATTATCTTATTTTGTAGATATTGAACACCAAGGAAGTAGAACCAAGCAATTCGAGTCAAACAAGGTTAATTTGAAGGTGATTTCAGCATCTAAGCTTCAAATGAGAGAAAATTACTAAAATTCCTTTGTCATAGAGTTCCAACACTCGCCCAACACTATAAGGCAGAATATGCAATTGAAGGAATAGTGTTGCAACGCTCTTCCTAGCATTGCAGCATTACGAATTTTGACAGAAAAGTGTTGAATCCACGCGCACCTCAAATTTTCACCAGCGTTGCAACGCTACCTTGACATTCGAGGTATGATTCGATTGGAGCATTGCAACGTTCTTCCTAGCGTTACGATGCTACAATTTTTTTTTTATAAATACACCTCTTCGTTTTAGTTTAAAAATTATGAAAAAATCTTATGGAGGTCGAGCAGTGGTTGCTAGTTCTTCCTCTTCTTTTATCTTTTTGTATCTTTAGATTAGATTTTCTTTTTCTTTTGGGTTTTAATCGATGGATCGGATTTTTATCTCGAGTTTGTCTATGAATTAAAAGGTAACTTCTATCTAATTTCCTTGAGCAAGAGTCCCTATGTTTAATTTCTTGAGATTTCTTTGATTAAATATAATATTCTTCAACTCTATGATTTCTTTGAATTCTGATGTAATTTAGATTTGCATTTGTTGGACTGATGACCCTATCATAATTGCATATCTCTGCTAGTTAATTTTGAGCTTGTGTGTTTCCTTATCTTCGTCTATGCTTGAGTTTACCCAATAGTAAAAGATTAGATGCGAATGCTTAGATTTATAGGTTGGTCTTGAATCTTGGTAATGCATGTTTAATATAGATTCAAAGAATATGTTGGTTAATCGAACAAGGCTTTTCTGACAGTTAATCAACGTGATTGAATCCTCTTTCTTAATGCATACGATTTTTAATTCTATATGATCGTTGAGAACCCAGTAGAATTAAGAGCATATAGTTTAATTAGGGAATGACTTTCCATCCTTAATTGATAATTAGGACGTTTGATTCATTTTGATTTAATTAGTTGTCAACTTTCTTAGAGACTAGTTAAATCACATTAATTTGATAGTCATACATGCATAGAATGAAATGTTTGTTTAATTATTGATTTCCATGATAGAAATTGCATAGGATTCTCTCTCTTGCTCTAGAAATTAAATAGACTTCTATCCTAGATTACATTTACCCTTTCATTTCAATTTCACACATTTATCCCATTCACACCAAAACCCTCCATTTACCACTCTAGTTAGGAAATTAGCTTAACGATAAATCGCGCTTCCTTGCGAATCAACCCGTACTTACCACTATTGCTATGTTTTTGTAGTGATAGGAGTAGTTGGTAGTATAAATTTTCTTTTACTTCGTAGTTCTTTTTGGGAATTAAACGACACCAAAAAAGGCACGAACAATGGGGTGTGATGCGTCTGTCAAAGTTCAAAGCGTTGAAACACTCATGCGATGTGTTGCTTCTGTCTTCCAGTGTAATGCTACACTCAATCAAAGAGTAGCGACGCTCTTTCCAAGGGCATTTTGGTAATTTTGCATCCTTGAAGCATCAGTCCCTAATTTCACTTCTGGTAGCTCCAAATCAACCCTGAACGACCCGTACACTCTAAAATACATGAAATGCTCAAATTCCTACAATAATAGATATTTGACATTTTAAACATAACAAGCAAGCTAGATTAAAGAAATAAAAATAACTCTTTTTGAGAACTATCAAACACCCCAACCTAAATTTTGCTCGTCCCCAAACAAGGCAAAACAAAATATGGACATGAATCTGCAATTGAGTGACTATAATTTCAAAGC
Organism: Benincasa hispida; assembly: GCF_009727055.1. Lineage (NCBI taxonomy): Eukaryota > Viridiplantae > Streptophyta > Magnoliopsida > Cucurbitales > Cucurbitaceae > Benincasa > Benincasa hispida. The sequence goes on along the minus strand of NC_052352.1, from coordinate 59,940,228 downwards.
TAAAGATAACTCATAATTCACAAAGGCAAAGTCATTTAAATGCAAGCAATCAATTAAGAAATTTAAAATCAATTCTCTATTCTCTACGTGTGCGTGTGCTTAGCCAATCCTATCTAGCTCTTAACTAGCTCAAAAAGATTTTATTCAATCCTTAACTCAATTTCCTCCCACTTTGGCTCAAGCACTAATCATCAAGCAATTCAAAACAATAATAATAATAATAAAAAAAGTAATATTTTGACTAAGGTGCCTGAAAACACACTTGAGATCCCTAAACTTGCATTCCTTTTACTTAGGGGCACTAGCTTTCACACACTCATTGCAGGGAACCATACTCATTCTTTTCTCGCGGTTGTCCTAACTGATCACAGCAAGAGCAACTCTTTTTATGCCTAGTCATTCATATATATTACAAGTTTTTTTTTTAAATTTCTTTTCTTCCTTTTTCTTTTGACCTCAATTAATTTAAGTAGGAAAATATTCTTTTCTTTTCCCTAAGTCTCATATTACAGACCATCATGCAAAAAAAAAAACTACTCTCTAACTGGTGGGGCCTTTTGGAGGGACAACAAGCCTATGGGCCAAATAACCCAATCCTAAGCATTCAAGATCCTAAATAAGACGGCTACATGCTCAAAATATGCAAACGAATCAAGAAAAAAATTTAAATTTAGCCCAAAATCATGCATATGTTTTCATGAATTCTAAACAGTGTGAATAGAGAATTATCTAAAGCCTATCATAGAAAGTCATCATCATATTATATGGAACACAAAAATCACATTATTAGATAAGCCACAAAGTTTGAGCTCGAGTGCTTAAGAACTTGCTAGACATGTATATATAACCACCGCCCTTAACCTAAAATGATACATTGTCCCCAATGTATCTAATCTAAGCTCAATAAAAAATTAAAAGACAAGGGAACATAAAACCTCCCATGTGGACGTTTTCGTACACGGTCTTTGGGATGTGGTAATAGCACCCGCCTCTCAAATTGATGCTCTTTTTCTTTTAAGGGGTCCCTACAAAAGGAAAACAATAAGCTAATCTAGAAAGAAAATAAAGGAAAGTAGTAAAATTTTCACCTGACTCCCTCTAGGAAAGAAAATTTTTAACGTCGGTTACTCGACATGACCCGTCCTCCTTTCAAGGTACGAAGAAATTCTCGTATTTCTTCTACCTCTTCTTACTTGAGTTGATGTAATACTTCATACTCATCAGAAATCCCATCTTCTAAAGGGCACTGGATAGATCGAATTTGGATTTTTTAGTATATCTAATAAAAGGGAAAAAAAGAATCAAAAGACTTGGAAGACTCTAAAGACTCTTAAGAACAAAAAGAAGAAAATTAAAAAAATATACGAAATATCAGAGGGTAGAATAAGGTGAGGTCTTTCAACCTCTAACTCTATCACCTGGATATCGACGAGTGTAGGTTCATGTTCTTCTTCTGCTTTGACAACTGGCTCTAGACATGACATGTTATCCTCCAACTCATCCTCGGTGTCAATATAGGTTACTTTATCGTTGCTCGCCTCAGTAATGTCATAGGATGTGAGTAGCAGGGATTTGTGTCCTCTCTCAACTGAATCAGGACAATGATTGACCAAATCTCTTAAACTCTGAAGGTTAGTTCCAGGCTCCATTTAGGGATTAAGACTTTCCTACTAGTAGTCGTGGATCTCCTGCTAAAAAAGAAGATTGTTATTAGCAATCTGTCTCATCACATCCTCAATGACATACTTAAGTCAGTCATGTGAGCTTGTATCGACATGTCAAATGTGGCGCGGTGTGAATTGTAGTGGTTGTAGTCCGATCCTAGGTTTCCATACCCAAAGGACTTCTCCCACCTAGGCCGATGGAAATCGTTATCTAACTGACTAGGAAACCCTCCCATGGAGTACTCTCGTGGCATTAGGCTCTACTGTAACCTTAGGTATGCTTGTTCAGGTTGGCCAATCCCATATGCTTGCACCTGCCATGGTCTATCTGCAACCATTTTACTATAACTCAGAAACTTGATTACGAAGGTCACAAACCTCGTCACTAGGTTGAGATGTTTCACTCGATTGTTCTTATTCTCGTTGATAATATCATGTCATGCTTGAACATTGACACAAAAAGGAAAAGAAAATCAAAGCAAAAGAAAGCTCTAGTTAAAAACTTAACTAAATGAAAAACAAACTAGCCTCCCCGATAATCGTGCCAATTTGACCTAGCCTTTCACCATTGCCCGCAAAAGACTAAAAATCAAATGAAATTTAAAATATTGATCCTACTCTTACTACAAAGATATAGCAATAGTGATAAGTTTGAGTCAATCTATAGAGAAGCGCTAGTCCAAGTTTTTCCGTTAAGCCAATTTCCTAGTATAGCCAGTAAATGGTGTGGTGGGGGGGGGGGGGGAGGGGGGTGGTGTGGATAGTGATAGTGAAGTACAAGAAAATAAAATGCAAGAGTAAATGTAAGGTAAGGACTGGATTTATCTAGTTTCGAGAGCAAGATAGATACAATGCAATTTCAATCATAGAGTTCTGTTAATTAGCTTGCATTTAATTTTATGCGTGTGCAATAACTTGCTTGATACGACCGAACTAGCCTCTACATTGGCAGACAACTAGCTAGGATCAAACCATGCAAGCGATCTAATTAATAATTAAAACCTTAAAGCAAAGCCTTAACTAAACTAAATGCAAGCCCCTGCTAGGCCCAAAGCAGTCATATAAGATCAATTAAAAAATGCATTAAGCCATAGGTTTTCATTGTGTGATTAATTAATTGGAAAGTTCTAATTAACCAATTTTATTTTTGAACCTAGAAATTCATGCATTCTAGAAATAGCCATCAAATGCACAATTAACTATTTACTACTTGGGTGATTTTAGCTAGACATTCGAAAAGAGAACGTGACGTAGCTATAAATTGATTAGCAAGGGAACACATGCTTGTCGAGGAATTTGCCAAACATAAACATGTATATCGGAATTGAAACGGATTCAAAGAAAACATAAAATCAGTATGCATTCAACCAAAGAACAAAAATCTCAAGAAAATTACATTGGGTTCTTGCTCTCCAAAACCAAATAGAAAGTTACCTCATCAATCCATAGACAAACCGATGAAGAAAGCTCCAATCCATTGTTTACAACCCAAAAGAAATAAAAATCCAACCTAATGATGCTAACAAGATAAAGAAAGAAGAAGAAATTCAAGTCTCTCCTCGGCCTCCACCAGTTTTTGCATTCTTTTTCCCCTAAAATCGAAGAACATATTTATAGGCAACGACGTAGCATAGCAACACTCCAATCGAAGTGTAGCCTTTGATCGTTGTGATGCTGAGCTTTATGCTTAGCATGCGTGTGCGGTATGATGCGTCCATCAAAGTTCAGAGTGTTGCAACGCTTAGGCCATGAGTTGCTTCTGCCTTCCAGTGTAACGCTAGGCTCAATTAGAGGGTTGCGACACTCTTTCCATGGGCATTTTGGTTATTTCATGTCCTTGAAGCTCCGAGTGCCCATTTTCATTTTTGATAGCTCCAAATCAACCTTGAATGACCTGTAACACTCTGAAATGCATGAAATTCTCGAATTTCTACAAGAATAGATATTTAATATTTTAAACATAACAAGCAAGCTAGATTAAAGATATAAAAGTAGCTCTATTCGAGAATTATCAGTTCCTAGCTTCCCATTTGGTCAAGTCCCCAAAATGGTAGACATATTGAATTGGCAACTCAGGTCACTCTCACCCATGCAAATCAAAGGATAGACCTTCACAAGCAGGAGTTTATCACTCGCTTAGGATTTAGATCGAGTCGCATATGATCATCATGTAAAATATTAATCTTTTCAATTAATGGATTAATAAAGAGAGGTCAAATATTTCGCAGTCTAGGCTTATACAAACTCTTTGTATATGATACTCTCACTCACGTGTCTCCACGTGAACGATTTGGATCAAATCATTTGTAACGATTACAAAGTAGGTTGTATCCATAGTGTCATCAGGATAAGACACCCAACTTTATCCATATACTATAGACTCTTTATGTTATTACTTGAACATGATCCACATGTATGTCAACCATGTACCCTTCAAGACTACATATAATAACCTTGAATTTTTACTATAATGGATAATTTAATATTGTATTAAAATAATTAAATTTAATAATTAAAGAACAAATTAATTACAAGCATTCTTTCTTATATTGTTCTCTTTTCTTTCTTTATGGAGTAAACTCTTCTTTAGGGCCCAGAGATGTGAAAGAGCAAATCCCTAAATATCTTTATAAAGGGTATGACATCTAGTTATGATCATCAGATTGATTTCTAGAAAAATTAAAATATGGTTTCTCTCTTAGTCTTAATTGTTAATGAATTTATTTGGCTATTAAAAGTTGTATTCTAGAAACATGAACAAGGCATGGTTAACCTTCATGTTCGAATACAAGTTATTATGAATCAAAATAATTTCATTTAAATATTGGGACTAAGGCCGATTGTATAAGGATTTTAATTTATCTTGTTACCAATCTAAAATCATTTATTCTGTCAAATTTTTATAAAGACTTTTTTTGTGTTGTTCTTGAACTCTCTAAGGATTGTCTTCTTCTCCTCATGATTTTTAAACTACTTTCTAAGCTCTCCCCTCAATCTATCATCGTTGGTACTACTGCCTCATTCTCTTCTTCCCCCCAATCCAAAAGTACTCAAGAAGAAAATGATTTTTCAAAAGTTGTTTCAGGGCATACTACACCCAAAGCTCATACTGCTAAGGTTGAAGATAGGCTTAGAAATTGGTCTATCCCTAAGATAGATCCAAGTCGAATATGTAAGATAAAAAATTTCAATTTCTCTCAAACTGACATAATAGTCATTATTGAGAAAAATCTTGCCATGAAGGATGAATTCACAGAGATCAACCTTCTACCAAGACAATCAATTGCTTAAGCAAACACTAGATTCAAATACCCCTACATCAGATGCGTTCAAGTAGCCCTCAAGCCACTCTTCAGGGAAGGGTTAGATGTTCCTCTATATTTTGCTCCTAAGAGACAAAAGGCACTTGAGATTCTCTCAATCCTTGTTGGGAGTTGTTCAATCGAATCTGGAAAACGAACCAGTTTAACTTCTCATATAAACCTAGTTTCACCATTTCACTTGAAGATGTGATCATCTTGGATATCATAAGCCTTTATGTCCATTCTGAGGGACTCGAGCTCAAAAATGGCTCGTTACCTTTTGTGGTTTGCTATTGAGTCTACTATAAGCTAATGCATACCAATCTTTCTTCGAAAGCACTTGGTATCTCTTCAAAAGGATACACCATGCTCATGGAAGTCAACCTTGAAAAATCCTCGATGACTGTTCTAAGGGTTCTACAGTGGAAGAGCTCACCTATAATTCCATATGGAGTATGGAAAAAGCGATAGCTTCAGTTAAAAGGCGAGCATAGGACATAGCACAACTGCCACAATTACATAACATCTTGATGGAAAGGTAGTGGTCCAATTCCACTATAAACCCAGGTATCCTCAAATTCAGGAAATCGTGAGTAGTCATCCTAGTATATCTTCAGATACTAGGACTATTAGCCCAACAGTTAGATCAACCATAAGAACTCAATCAATGAAAACGTCGGTGGATTTTAATCCAAATATCCCCGATATCCATTATGAAAGAAGCAAAGGATTTACATCTCTAACCCAGACCGACATGGAAAGAAGATCTGGTTCTATTTACAATCAGATAAATGTACTCACATTTGAGACCTCTAAACAAAGATATGCTCAAAAATACGACGAGCACATGCATAGATCTATATGTTACCCTACTAAAAGAAACCATGGTTAGTTTATATTAAAAAAAAAAAAAATTTAAAAAAACCTTTACAAGCAACTTAAGGCTGAAGAAGCAACTCAAATATAAGTAGTTTTAACCCTCCAAAATCTATCAACACTCTAGCATAGAGAAATAGCTTTAGACAATCCGCCAGAAGAGGAATCATATTTTTTTCATCCAGTTGTCCCAACTATTAAAATGGTATCTTCTCCCTACAAAACAATAAATGAGGAGAAAGTTCAAATGGTTTGGATTTCGAGAAATTAAGAATATCCAACATGGACAGATTATCCGAGACTATCGAAGATCGACCTTAACAGACCGATCTTCTAACCAAATACTCTTCCTATTGGAATAATAAAAAATGATCCTGAAGAACTATTATCCGAGATGCATAAGAAGCTTACAGCCATAAAGATTGATAAATCAAAATTTGGATCATAAAAAAGAGTTGAGGCATCAACAAATATTAATATGATTAGAAAGGTAGATGAACCTTCATCTTCCTTCAAAGTTCTTCCTATTAGGACATACAACACTGATATGAAGAATCATTACCTAAAGCCATCTCCCTCAGATTTAGGATGGGATGATCTTAGACCAAACCAACATACTTATGATGGAAGTTCAGTCATAAACTGGAATAGCGATGGATGTTCAGACCAACAAATGATGAACATATTTCAAGAAATGATCCTAGCTGCCACGACCTACAACACTAGGAAGACAGTTTTGGCCACTGATCATATATTAATTTTTGGGATCACAAGGAATTTAAGAAGCTAGTGGCATAATCAACTAAAAAGGTATGAAAGAAATGCAATCCTAATAGCAACAAAGACTATTATAGTCAAGTAAGAAGGCAACCCTACCACAGGAGGAATGCTTATGGAGGTAGCCACAGAAAAACCATACATGGTAAATTAGTTGGTATATGTTGGGAATGGTGTCCCAAATCTCTTTGTAATCTCGTAGTTTGTAAACTCTATATAAATAGATTGTTGTTAGAAAAATAAATGTTATTTTATAAGCATATACCCAATCCAATCAACTAAGATCCGAGGTTATTTCATGTAATTTAAACAAGCATGTAGAGACATACAAGTGAATCTTGTTTAAATGATAACCTAAATGATCTGTAGTAGATGGATAAGGCTGGGTATCTTCCTGGTGACACTACGGATATGGCCCCGCTTTGTAAGTGTTACAAGTATTGTAAAGTGCTACAAATGATATGATCCTGATCATTCATGTGGAGACATGCAAGCGGGGGCATCCTATACAAAGTGTTTGTATAAGACCAAACATCGAAATGATTAGTCTCTTTATATAACACCGATAATAATAAAGACTTACATTTTACTAGGATGATCATAGGTGACATGACCTGAATCCTGAGTGAGATGTGAACTTTTGCTCATGAAGGCGGTCATTTGATTTGTATGGGTGAGAGTGGTCAGATTGTCAACTCAACAAGCCTACCATTTTGGGGATTTGTCTGACTGGGGAGTTGGGAACTCAGCTACACAAGACGGAATTCACTTCTTCCCTGATGCAGGGGCAAGTAAATAAATTGCTCCTTTAAAGGCTGATTCTGGGTCTTGAACATAGTGGTCACACCCTCTCCTTGCCCGAAAGGACTTGGTCATAGTGAGACTATGACTTATTGTTTATTAAAGGAATCAGTGGTACTTAAGAAGTTAGATATAACCATAGGGGTAAAATGATATTTTGGCTCAGCTGTACTTACGAGCAATTTGTGAAGAGTTATCGCACTATTGATTGATTATATCCAATGGACATAGAAATTTATCTGTAGTGCGAAAAGTGCAGTTGTCGATCTTTAGTGGAGTAAGTGAAAGTTAACGGATGTTGGGTAATTTAATTAAAGCGTTTAATTGTTTATCCGGGTACCGTTGGAGCTACAATCTACAAGTCCATAAGGTCCCCATTGTAGCTCAACAGGAATTTAATATTTGGATTAATTTGAAATGTTCAAATTAATTAAGGGAATTAATTATATATGATATAATTAATTATAATGTATTTGATACATTATGAGAGGAATTTGAATATGATTCAAATACCAATTATACAAATGAGATTCATGTAATTAAATATAAATATGATTTATATTAAAATGAATAAAATATTTGGATATGATCCAAATATCCTTTATATGAATGAGATTCATATAAATGGATTTAATATAAATGTGATTTATATTAAATGCCATGTATAGTTGAGAGAATAAAATCTATAGTTTATTTTGTATTTGATGCATTATAAAACTATAGGCTATATGTGATATTTGATATAACATATAATGTATATATAATAAAGTAGTTATTAGATATCCTATTTTATTAATTTATTTAAAACTAATAAAAAAAAGGAAGGAGTTATAACTCCTTCCCCACATTCTCTCAAAGAAAACTAACAAGTAATAAAAGAAGTTGAGGGAATCATCTTTTTCATCGATTAACAATTCACATAGAGAAAAGTTCTCTAAGAAATCTTCTCTCTCATCCTCTCAATCTCATTCCCTCTTTCTAGGACTCAAGCAAAGCTCACAACTCCTACTTGAGTCTTTAATCCCAAAAGAGAATAAGAGGGTTTTTGCTTGGTAGTGTCCGTGTGTGAAGAAGGAGATCCACGAAGAAAGAGTTCAGTTCATGACTAGTACGAGGGATTACTTGAAGAAAGGTTCTTCAAAGATGAGGTTTCTTGAAACCTATTTATTTTGTAAAAGCATGATGTAATTTAACCTTGAATGCATATCTAATTGTATGTTTACCGTAAATTATGTTTTCAATAATTAATGGAATTTGGATGATCCGCTTCTACTCAAGGATCTCCTCATGTCGAGTTTCCTTCAGTATATACCTGTATGAAACACTTTGTAGGATGAACTGTCCTATACAGTAATCAAGTCACTGAAGCTCTTCTAAAGATGAGATGCTGAAAGATGAACGAGTTCAAATGGTATAAAGACATCTTTATGGCCCGTCTTTATAACCTCACATCCTGTGGAGAAGACATATGAAAACGAAAATTCGTAGAAGGATTACCTCCATACATAGTAGAGAAATTTATCAAAAAATTTCTGAAAGTTTTGAAGGAAATATCAACTGGTCGGCTCTAACCTATGGAGACATAACCAGTTCAATTCAAGTGATATGTTTAAATCTTTGTTGAGACAACAAGCACAACAGAAAGGTAATTAAAGATCCATATTATAGAAAAGAACTTGGATCTTTTTACAAGCAGTATGGATTAGACAATGCCCCATCCTCAAAACCAAAATAGAAAAGGCATTCATCAAAGAAGCTATACCGTAAAGGAAGATGAAAGCCTCAAGGAGAAAAAAAAAACTCTCAAAAGAGAAAGTATTACAAAAGATACAATCAACGGGACATTATGTCAATAGATGGCATTTGAAGCAAAAAATCAACATTCTAAAACTTGATGAAGAAACTAGGCAATCTTTGTTATACACTGTAAGATCAGAAGATGACATGTCAATTTCAGAAGAATTATCATGTGAAGACATGTTCAATGAAATAAGAGAAGATTCAACAGAAGAAGAATCTTCAAGTTCATACAATACTTATGACGAAGAGGAAGCAATCCCTTTCAAAGGATGCATCAACGTTCTTTCAAAAGATCAGGAGCATCTCCTTGATCTCATAGAAGAAATACCAGACGCTGATTCCAGGAGAGCAGTCCTCACTAAATTAAAAGACACTATGGAAAGCCAAGCCTCTAAACGAGATAACTCAATATCGATACATTATTATTTTCAAGAATTATTGATTAAGTCAACACTAAAGCTCGAGAAGAGCCAGTAAAAATTTCCGACCTCCGAATGGAAGTCAAGATTCTCAAAAGAGAAGTTGCCATTAATAAGCAATGACTTTCCATTCTTGAATATGCTTTTAGCTCTTTCTAAGATCAGTCAACCAACCTAATAGTCCCTATAAATAGAAAACCATTAAATGATCAAGTAAATGGTGTAGAAAAGATCAACTACATCAGCTAAGTCTACAATAAAAAAATGGTTATCTAAAGTCACTATCAAAGTCCGAGACTTCAATTAGAGACAAATGCTCTAATTGATTCCGAAGCAAATCAAAACACCATCCAAGAAAGATTGATCCCTTTTAAATATTTCAAAAAAACTAAAGAGGTACTGTGAGAAGCCAATAATCAACAACTTTTTATCAACTATAAATTGTTGAAAGTATATATTTGCAATAAGTAAGTATGCTTTGTTAACATCTTTCTTCTTGTTAAAGACCTCACTAAGGAAATCATCTTAGGCACTCTTTCTTACTCAATTATATCTATTTACAATTTCTGAGAATGGACTAACATCTCAGAAATTCAGACAAAAGATAACTTTTGAGTTTGTCCATCCAATAACTCCTAAGTTTGTCTCTACAATTAAAGAATAAATTCGACAACATGTCAATAGGATTTAAAAGAAAGAAAAACGCGTAGAGTTTCTTCAAAATGAGATTCAGTTCAAGAAAATTGTCAAAATATCATTCAAACCTTTAGTAAAAATTCAGCAATTACTTAAGAAGATGGAAGTTGAAATTTGTTCAAATATCCTAAATGCCTTCTAGGCCAGGAAAAAATATATAGTAAGCCTTTCTCATGTGGATAAGTTTGATGAGGCCCAAATCCCCATAGGGCTAGGCTTATTCAAATGAATAAAGATCTAGTCAAAATCTACACAACAGAAATAGACGATCTTCTCAAGAAGGGCTTAATAAGCCCATCCAAAAGTCAATGGTCCTATACAACCATTTATGTTAATAGCCAAGTAGAGAAGGAACAAGAAATTTCGTGACTAGTCATTAATTACAAGCCCTTAAACAAGGTGCTCAAATAGATTAGGTACCCGATTCCTGATCGCCAAGACTTGTTGAAATGGATTACTACAACAAAGGTATTTTCAAAATTTGATATGAAATCTGGGTTTTGACAAATTAAATTAGCAAAGAAGATAGGTACTAGACTGCCTTCAATGTTTCATTCAAACAGTTTGAGTGGAATGTCATTCCCTTTGGAAAAGAATGCTCCATCCGAATTTCAAAATATTATGAGTGATATATTCAACAATTATCAGGACTTTACAATAGTCTACATAGACGATGTCTTCATATTGTCAAAGACGATTGAACAACACTTTAAACATTTACAAGTGTTTTTCAACATAGTCAAAACAAATAGACTTATGGTATCTTTTACTTAAGATCAAGTTATTTCAAACAAAGATTCAATTTCTCGAGTACGACATAGATCAATGGATCATCAAGCCAATCCAACGGGATCAAGGGATCATCAAGCCAGTCCAACTGTCATGAGAATTTGTGGATAAGTTTCAAAATACTATTCAAGATAAGAATCAGGTATAGAGATTTTTGGGCTAAGTCAATTATATTGAGGATTTTATCAAAGATCTTCGCACTATTTGTGTGCCACTATATGATAGATTGAAAAAGAATCCAAAGCCATGAACGAACAAACATACACGAGCAGTCTAATCAATCAAAGCTTTAGCCAAAGACATCCCATGCTTATCGCTAGTGGATGAAAAAGCGGACTTGATTATTGAAACCAATGCAAACCTAGGTTATGACGGTATTCTTAAATAGAAGATTAACGACAAAGAAACCATAGTTTGTTATCATTTTGGAGTTTGGAATAGTGCTCAGAGAGACTATTGCACCATAAAAAAAGAGGTACTAGCAATAGTACTCTACGTTCAAAAGTTCCAGGGAGATCTCATTAACAAGGGTTTCCTTATCCAAACATATTCAAAAGCAAGCAAATACATCTTTGAAAAAGATGTAAAAAAATCTTGTGCCAAAACTAATCTTTGCGAGATCGCAGGCAATCTTATCTTGCTTTAACTTTCACATAGAACCTATAAAAGGCATAGAAAAATCCCTTGCAGATTATCTCTCAAGAGAACATCTTTCTTCTTAAAGAAAACCACCTAATCTGCTTCCCAAATCTCTCTCCTATAAGAATGGAGCCACCACTTGGTCATCCTCAACCATCACAACGGCATTCGCCGTAAAAAATGAAACAACCTAGCTCGTCAAAAGCACATGCTTCAAAGGGCAAAAAGCCCATTTCTCAATCATCTGCTCCAACTTCTATGAGTGCGAACAATTACGATGTGGATACCGACTTCGAAGTCGTATCTAGTACATGTCAAGGCTCTGCTTAAAGAGCTCTTTCAATTAAGTCAAGTACTTCAAACCTGCCTCTTCAACCATCAACAACCCTGCTGCGCCTTTCGGGTGCACAAAGTACAAGTAAAAGACCAAAGATGTCTTCTTTAAGCATGATTCCTAAGAACCCGTCATCTTACTTCCAGGTTGTTTGACTGAGGGTGTTTCAACCAAGACCTGTGATCATGGGTTATTTTACAAAGACAACTCTGACCAATCTCACTATCGAACCAGAGTTCGACGGACCTAGTATCCAGAAGGTATGTTCTTAAGTATTTCCTTACAGATTTAACTTCCTTTTGGAGGATATATCAAAAGCTAGAAACTTCTACAAGTTCATTTTAGTAGATACCAAGTCTGCTGAAACAACTCATGTACTCTATCGTTTTAATCCTTCCAAAATTGTTTACTCAAAGTTAAGAATTTTTAAAATTTTAACGCCATCCTATTGGAATGAGGGGATGTTCGTCCCAAAGAAATTCTAAAAGAACATTCAAGCCACAATAGTTTACCTATTGTGATTATATGTGCACATAGTACTGTGTTTTTTGGTATCAAGCTTATAACTATTCTTAGTTTATCACATTTCGTAAGCAAGCTTACAAGATATATTTTCCAATCTGGTTTCAAACTTGGTGGACATACTTTGGAATTTTTGAAGAAAATTTTCCAGTAGAAGTTCAAAGATCCTACCACACATTCCAAAACAGCATCTATGCATCACCACTTTCAAAGACATCTAAATTTGCCTTATATTTTCAAATACCTTGGATCTTCTACTAGAATTTCCAGCTAGGACCACAAGGAAACTTCAAAGCCTTAAGTAAGGCACTAAGAATCAAATGGTGGAAAAAGTTTGATTATTCCCACTTAGAAGCATAAAAAATGAAGGACTGGTTCAAGGCCATGTCCATCTTCCAGATTTTACTTGCCAATAAGATAAACAATTTATATTGGTAAAAAATTAACTCATCAGTTTCTTGGCAGGAGCAGGTTCTCAAGCCTATTTTGCCTTGGTAATCAACACAATCATGCAACAACTCTCTGACCACGACGAAAATCAAGAGAAAGATGTTAATTCATCTGCCTCTGTCAACAACGAAGACGACGACTATGACTCATACATTGATTCGATATCGATGATCCATTTTTAGATTCATAACCAAGTAGAATTTAGAAATAAAGAGTGTTTTTTTTTTTTTTATGATAAGATCATTATATTCTATCTTATCATTGTAAATTTGTTTGCTTTTAATTATTGTATATCGGTGTGCTCTCAATCTGTGTCAATCACCGTCGATCGTAACGATTTACGGTTAAAGGGGTGCATGAGGTAGATAGCAAACTTCTGAAGTGGATTAACCAACCACAGACCAAGTGGTCAGCAGGATGATTAGAGATCTCGAATAGAGAAAATGTTGTGATATCCCACTAATTTAATCATCTGATAAAAGGAAATGTGTTGGGCAACTGAAGTAGGTGGAGTAGTCGAATTGTAAGACCCCAAATCGTATCTCCAATGTCAAATAATTAAATCAGTATAGTTGATATAATTAACAATTCTCCAATTCAGGCCATTCAGGAGAAGCTGGTGACGTCATCCCTTGTCAAGAAGAGATAAGAATGAAGAGCTTGAAGATAGCGTAAACATATCCTGTCTATCTCTACTGCTTTTGTAAAATGTATTATTTTTACTTTTGTGTTGTTTGCTTTAAAAGATTTCACACTAAAGATAAGGTCAAGCGGAGGTCCTATCCCATCGTTGAAATCTTATCACAATCTTTTGCTTTAAAAAAAAAATCTTAAAGGATAAGATGCCAGTCTGGGGTCTTATCCTAATGACCACCTTTGAAAAATTTCTATTATGTATTTAATTAGTTGAAATATGTATAAAGACCTTATATGATAATACACTGATATTTGCAGATAAGCATGACAAAATCAGAAATAAAAAGAAGGAAAAGCTAAGTCCATGATTTATTAAACCATTAGAAGATTTCTAGATCGAGCTTTGTAATTCACAATGTTGTTTCGTATTTCTATGTTGAGAAGATAATGATAGTAAACATTATGTGGCAAAATTATAGGCTTCAAGTAAATATAAAATCTAAAAATATAACTTGGGAAGATAATTAATTTAAGTCTTTAAAGTCAATTGAGATATGCTCGATTTGCTTTTCAGATATGTGTATATACGTGTGCAGTGCAGTGAAAAAAAAAGGAGAAAAAAAACGAAAAGTAGATTCACGCTACTCTCACTCCCCGACACACTCTCATTCACGCAGACCACCCAACCAACCCTCGTGCACTCTCTCTCTCTCAGTGGCACACGTCTGCCGCCGCCCCCAGCTCCGATCACCACACGTCCGCCGGCCAGCCCCACCGCCGTCTCCGTCTGCCGCTCGCCAGGGTTGCCGCGCCCAGTAAGTCTCGCCGGTTTTCTCTCTCTCTCTGTAAGTTTTGTTCACTGCCAACAGCCGAGCACCGCCGCCGCACTACCCAACAGCCGCGCTGCCAGTCACGACCCCCATCCAGCTCTCTGTCGCTGCCGTCTGCCGCCGCCGCTCGCTGGATTCTTAGTTTTTGGGTAAGGTTTTGGTTGTTTTGAATGATTTGAAGGTTTTTCTGGAAATATTTTGAGTACTCCTTAAACTTTGGCCTGAAGTTTGATTTAACTAATGACGTTTGATGCTTCTATATATTGTATATTCTTTTTAGTTGATTTTCTGTATATTTTCTTAATTGATTGGTTCCATCACTTATGAGCAGTGTTCTATAAAAAGCACGACATACTAAAGCGCCATAACCTTTTAGGGGATAAACCAATTATCTTTCCTTTTTATGTGAAGTTTATAACAGAAAAGTACAAATAATTTTTGTTTTTTAAATATAATAACATTGATAATGATATAACAGAAAGTTTAAGAGTGAAGGTTTTTGTTAGGTTGCTTAAAGAAAAAATGAGGCTTTTCTAAGAAATATTCTTATTTCTGTTTCGGTTTTAAAAAAAAAAAAAATCTTATTTTGTTGAATATCTATATGTGTGGGTGTTTATTTTAAAGAAACCATTGAAGCCCATGAAGGTGTGTGCAGAAATTGGGGGTTGGGCTATAATTCACTATGTAAAAAGTCAAAACAGAACAAAAGGAAAGACATCTTTGAAAATGAATTATTGCTTCCCTTCTTTGGCTCTCACATTTACTCTTTCCTCCCTTCCACAGATTCCAGTTAGTGTATCGCAAGAGACCTATGAACATTCCAGGTTCACATGAGGAGGAAGATGATCACGGTGAGGTCTTCCTTGATGAAGCTGACATAATCCATGAAGTTCCGGTTGATGAGGAAGGTCTGTTTTTCCTCTTGTTGATTTTGCCTATATGTTTCTGTGAAGTTTGCTTTACTGATTATTACGTTTATTCTGTTGATTTAAGATCTTCCTGATGCTGTTGAAGAAGAAGGCTCTGATGATGAATATTTTGGTACGAGATGTTGTATTCCAGTAATCTTGCTTGCTTAATGCTTCATGTCCTTGAAGAACATTTCTATTGTATTGGTTTTTGACTTTCTAAATTATCTGTAAGATTTTAGAAATATATCTGAGTATTCTGCTCTGTAAATTGTTGCATTAATTGAATTGGTTGTTTTTCAGATGAGGCTGATGATTCAGTTCATACTTTTACTGGCCATACCGGTAAGAGTCTGTTTTAATTATTTTTAATTTTTGTGTGCAGCTGCCAATTAGTTATATATGTATATGTATGTGTATATATATTTTGCTTTCTTTCCTTCTTTTACTGTCTTTGTAAGGTTCATATATTAAGTTGATGAATCAAATAATGACTATAATAACTCATGTCACGAAGGTTTGAATCTAAATGTAGTAATAGCTCTAAGAAATTTTCCTAATGGAAGTGAAGCTTAACCTTATTCATCTTATGAGTGCAGGTGTCTTTTCATGCATATGTCAAAGTTAATGTGAATATTTAAACCTGTTTCTTCATGTTAATGGAAGCTTATATTGAGGTATCCATTTTCAGGTGAGGTTTACACTGTGGTTTGTAGTCCAATAGATGACACATTAGTTGCGACAGGTGGTGGAGATGACAAAGGATTTATATGGAAGATTGGCCGAGGAGATTTTGCACAGGAGCTAACTGGTGTGTGCATGATACTGGATATAGTTGTATATATCTTTTGTTTTACCTTTCACTTCCAAAACTAAAAGTGTTATATTATGCTTCCTATGTACCAATTCCACCTTCTTTGTCTTGGCTAAATCTATGAATTTGCAAATTAGACCTTATGTCTGTTTTTCTTTTTCTAACTTATTTAAGGAAAACTATTGCAGGTCACAAGGATTCCGTGTCTAGCCTAGCATTTAGTGCAGATGGACAACTACTTGCATCAGGGAGTCTTGATGGACTTATCCAAATTTGGGATACTTCATCCGGGAGTCTTAAATGCACACTTGAAGGCCCTGGAGGGGGAATTGAGGTAAAGCTATATTTATTTTTGATAAAATTGATAATTTAACCAGGCCATTTAGTCTTTAGGATATTGTGGTCTAGATTCATGAATAATAAGCATTTGGGAGGTGGTTGGAAAGCCAGTGAACATTGGGAATATAGAGTTAGGGAATTTAAAGGCTAGGAACAAAGTCTATTTGGTTAAATAGTTGTGGCATTTCTCCTTTGAATCTACTACCCTATGGTATAGGATTATGACAAGCAAGTACGGTCCTCATCGGTTGAGTGGGCATCAAGTGAGGTCAAAGGCATTTATAGGAAACCTTGGGAAAGAAATTTCTATTGAGCTCCCTTCTTTCTTTCATCTGGTCTATTGTTTTGTGGGGATGAGAAGGAGACATATTTTTAGGGGATAGACCCCTCTGTCATCTATGCTATGTTTTCTTGTTTATACCACCTCAGTTTTATGAAAAATCACTTGATGGTTAATGTCGTCATTCATTTAAGGAGTTAGCTCTTTATCGCTTGGGTTCAACTGTCATTTGCTTAATAGGGAAACAATGGATATTGCGGCTCTCTTATCTTTGACTGTTGAGGAGACTGAGTTTAGACGGTGGAGAAAAGATTTTTGTCTTAGACCCTTGGCCCTGCTAGGGGCTTTTCTTGTAGCTCTTTGTTTTGTTATTTGTTGAGTCCTTCTTTGTCCATTGGTCGGTCTTGTCCTCTCTAGATGGTGAAAATCTCAAAGAAGGTTTAGTCCTTTATTTGGCAGGCTATGCATGGAAAAGTTAATATTCTTGATAGGCTTTTGAGGAAGTTACCCTCATCGATAGGGCCATTTTGTTGTATCCCTTGTCGGAAAGTGGAGGGAGCTCTGGATCATAGCATTTGGAGCTGCGAGTTTGCTCAATCTATTTGAACTTGCTTTGTTGCTATATTTGTTGTTCCAGATTGCTGACACGAGGATTATGGAGAGATGATCAATGAGTTCCTCTGCCACCCTCCTTTTTGAGATAAAGGGAGGTTTCTTTGGCAAGCTAGGGTATGAGCTATTCTGGGGGCCCTTTGGATGAAAAGAAACAATAATATCTTTCGAGGTTTAGAGAGGCATCCTTGTGATGTTTGGTCCCTTGCTAGGTTCTATGTGTCTCTTTAGCCTCTGGGCGTCAGTGATGAAATCTTTTCATAATTATATGTTAGGTCTTATTGCTCTTAAATGGAATCCCTACCTTTAGGGGACTTCCTTTTTGTAGACTTTGGTTTTTTTTTTTTTTTGGGGATGCTTTTGTATACTTTCTTTCTCAATGATATGTTGGTTCTTTATAAAACAAATAAATTAATAGCATTGTATATTTCAGTGGGTAAGGTGGCATCCAAGAGGACATCTGGTTTTGGCTGGTTCTGAAGATTCCACCGCATGGATGTGGAATGCTGATAGAGGTGTTTATCTTAATATATTTTCTGGTCATGGTGCTAGTGTTACATGCGGCGATTTTACTCCGGATGGTATTGAACTAATTTTCTTCTTTTATTTATTACTATCCCATGTAATTAATTACTAGATTCTGTGGTGTTGCCATATTCTAAATAATTCTGCTGAGAAAACTACTTATAAAAAGAAAATTTATTCAATAATAAACGAAAAGCTTCTCCTTTGGATTGATTGTTTTGAATTAGCTTGGTTGAAGCTAGAAGATTTCTTCTTGGTGCTTGGGCAGCATATTTGCTTCAGTTGGAACACTTTTATATATCACTCTTAGATTTTTATTGTCTTTATTTTGGTCCTTCTGTGGTTATTGTACTTTGTTTCTTTGTTTCTTTTTCTTATGATATTTTTTCTTTCGAGAGTTTGTATCTTTTGAGCATTAGTCTCTTTTCATTACATCAATTAAAAGTGATGTTTCTTGTTAAAATAATAATAATAATAAATGAAAAGGATCCATAGGACTATATACAAATCTACACTCTTTCTCAAGGTGGATTGTGTATGGAGGTACAATCCAAGCTCGGAGTTGAATTCATGCATTTTTTTCCTTCTAATGACAATGATGTTATTAAGACCTTTTGTTGCTCCAGGTAAAACGATATGCACAGGTTCTGATGATGCAACAATGAGGATATGGAATCCGAGAAGTGGTGAAAATATTCATGTTGTGAGGGGTATGTCAGAGTAAAACTCGCGTGTACGGTCCATTTTTAAGTTTGTCCTTATAAGTCATTAACTTATTGAAATTTTATACTGACGAGATATTAAATTTGAAATCCTTTCACTGATTTTGGAACTTTACCGTCAATCTTTTGTAGTTCACTATTTTGGAAATGAAATTTTGGTTGGAAAGATGATGAATTGGTTAGGATGTGAGGAGAATTTAGTTTTCAATGATTGTCTATTTGTGAAAGTTTGGTGCAGCCTTATTCCAACTGCTTCTGAATATATAAGCTTATAAAGAGCTCTTATAAAGGATGAATTTGTTGGTATGAGAGGTTGAACTGCAAGAGATTTGTGGTATAGACATGTTTGATCTTGAAAATGAATCCTTCTTACGGATTTTACAAGAAATGATACTTTTAAAGGTGCAGGGCCTGTGGAGTTCGAGGGATGCGGGTTGTGTTGCTTTTGGGACATCTAATGGGATTATTTTTACTCATTTTATTTTATTTTATTTATTTATTTTTATTGGAGATATTTTTTAAGGGGCTTACTCTAGTCTATAAATTCTTTATGGTTGATGAGTTGGCAATTACTAATTCCTCGAACTCGATTGAAGCAATCCTTTAGCTGCCCTGATGAAGTGAAAGGTATTTTTATTGTTAATAAAAGAAATTTGTATATAAAAGTGGCACCTGGAAAATTGGTGGAGTTTATTGAAGGAAAAGAAAATATATCTGAGGAAAATATGGCTTCTTTTGGCTGCGTTTGCGGATAGGTTCCCTTTTATTGCCTTAGTCTACTTTTGATAGACAATCCAAATCAAGTTATCTTTTTGGAAGTTAGTTATAGGAAGAGTGAGATGTAAATTAGCCAACTAGAGAGACTTTTTCTTTCTGTTTTAAGAAGTGGAAGGTGCTCCTGTCGATCAACTCCGTTCTCTTAAATATTCCCTTTTACTACCTTTTCATATTTTGCATCCCAATTAAAAGTCGGTGAAGTCTTGTATAAAACGTTTTAGTGATTTCTTGTGAAAACACAACTAGGATGGAGGGAGCCATCAAGTAAGCTGGTGGAACAACTTTCTCCCTTGTTAGCACTAGAAAGTTTGGGATTGGCAACCTCAGAAAGAACTTTGCATTCCTGACCAAGTGGCATTGGAAATTCACTCGAGAAACACTTCATGATGGAGATCATTAATTAAAAGTAAATATGGATTGAAGGATCAAGATTGGATCCTGAAGCAGCATGCAAGCTGCAATCCTTAGAAGAATATTGCTCAGGCCAAAATATTTTTGAAGATAAATACTCTTTCTAAGCTGTGAAATGGGAACAGATTAAATTTGAGAGGATATTTGTCTTTGCTTTTTCCTTAGTTTTTCCTGCTGTCAAGTTCAAACAGCTTTCTGTCAATTAGTGTTGGGAGGAAGAAGACCCAAACTGATCTAGGAAGGTCAAGTCTAAAAGACCCAATTCTTCCAAGGAGAAACAATTTGGATGATGGCCCTTAGTAGTTCTTAAATATCTCAGGTGGTATTCAAGGAGGAATCTGCATCTCTCCAAGGCTTTCCAAGGTTGTTTGATGTGTAAAAAGAATGAAGAATCTCCGAGCCTCCTTTTCATCACTACACCTTTCCCTTTAAGCGTTGGTGCTTCATTTGTCAATGCTTATGGTTATCTAGTGCCTTCCCAAAAACGTAGAAGATGAGCTTCATTAATTGGTCTCAACAATGTGTGGTTTCAAGAGAAGGCCACATTTTTATGGTCAATTGCCAATAGAGTTTATTGAGTTGCAAAAGATTTCTTCAACTGGTCAAAAGAGTAGAGAGACTATTTAAATCTAGAAAGGAAGTGCAGTTACACCAAAAGATAGCTAGATAAAGAATTGGCTTAAGATAGCTATCAGAAGTGCTTTCTTATCTTCGAAGAGATGGTTGCTGTGTTCCTTCCAAGTTGTCCATAAAAAAGCATGAATAAGATGCATCCATGGGATTTTTTTCCATCAGAGAACAGGTGGCCATTTAGAAGATAGGTAAGAGTTGAGTCTCTTGGCAAGTCTGTGACTAGCTAAAGGTAATTATTAACTCCTCCCAAAATCTGGCAGCGAAACGAAGGCTAATGATGGCTCTGATTCGTGGGCACCTTACAAATAGTGCTGCAATGTGGAGATAAGACCATGCATGGTAAAATCCTTTTGTGATGTTCTTGTCTTCTTATAAAAGAAATAAACAATATTTTCTAGATATATTTTTTTGGTAAGTTTTGTGATCTTGTATAGTTTACTCCCTCTAGTTGGAGTGCTTTTTCACGAATCAAATCCTTGTAAGCTTCATGCTTCTATAATCTATTGAAGGCTGTTTGATTCCTCCTCCTCAGCGTTGCTCCTATGCCTTTAGGTGTAACGGTTAAGAATAATATCTACATACCATCTTCTAATCATCTTTGAAGCAGGGAATTAAAGTAGCGGTATGCTCCTTTCAGATTTTTGAAGATATGACTGTGTAGTTGGAGTGTTTACCCAATGATCATGCGGGAAGGGAACTCAATTTCAAGGGTAGTCTACAGCACCAAAAAATACTTGAGCAAGGAGAATATGTACCATGAGCTTGTTGACGATTTACTATGAGAATGTTAGCCAAGGTTTGGTAGAAGGACGTAGGTTTTCTTGCCAGTGCCCGGTGATGTGAATTTGTGGAACCAGAAATGGAAATTGAGAGTTTCAAACCCATGGCTCAACCCTAATGTGTGGATCACTTTGGTCCTCGCCTATTGATCCCTCCTCGACCTTTATTGTTAAATCTCTCATGGTTGATTTGATAGGTCTAGTTGCTCCACCCTTGAATGATCTTTACTCTATTATCCGAATGGACCAGTACCCAAAGAAGATCAAAATTTCCCTTTGGGAGCTTAGTCTTGGTGCTATCAATTCAGCTGATCGGCTTTAGTGGTAAATGCCTTTCATGCATCTTTCCCCTTCTTGGTGTCTCATGTGTTGCCATCATGCTAAATCTCCAACTCACTTATTTGCTCATTGCTCATTTGCAAATCGGTTCTAGCATGTTATTTTGGAGGCTTTTGGTTGGTTTCTAGCATGCCTTAATTCTATTTTCGACCTCCTTGCTTCTTTGCTCGTGGGACCTTTGGTGGTTCTAAAAGGAGAAGTTGGTTGGCTATTGTGTGAGCATTCTTCTGGACTCTTTGGGGTGAGCGTAACAAACGTCTTTTTAGGGATTCCTCTTCTTCTTTTGATTGTTTTATGGAATCAGTTCTATTTAATGCTTTTCTTTGGTGCAAATCTACACATCCTTTTGCTCATTATAGTTTATTCTCTCCTTTTCAATAGGAGAGTTTTCTTGTAATCACCTCTAGGTGTTGGGGTTTCCCCTTCTTTCATTAATCAATGGAACTTTTTTTTTATGTAAAAAAAAAAAAAATTGTGGCTTAATGTGTTTAGGCTTAAGATTCTTTAAAGTCGTGGAACTTAATAATAACTATTGTAGTTTTATAATCTTTTCTTACAGACCAAACATGCTTGGAACTCCATCCTACACTTCTTTCCAATATTGAGTATGCACTGAATACATAACTTGATCTTTTTTGTTCTTAAATATCTTCTACATTGGGCACTGCTGGTCTATATTTTGGGTGAGAGTGGCATGTGGAATTAGCTTGCAAATTCTGGTTAGAAAAATAACAATGAAGAAATCAGTGGTTTGTTTATCTTGCCTTGCTTTTAGTCTTTAAGTGATGATGATTTTATCTTTTTGCATTGTTCAGGTCATCCCTATCATACTGAAGGATTGACTTCTCTAGCACTTACTTCTGATTCAACCCTTGCTCTTACTGGTTCAAAAGATGGTTCTGTTCATATCGTGAACATAGCAACCGGAAAGGTTATTTCTACGATTTATTTTGATGACCTTCTGTCTATTTAGCAGTTATGTAAAGGGGGTTGTTAGGGACGTTCTTCCCAATGAATATAACCCATCCCTTTATCTTTCTTGTCTCAAGTTGATTGCATTTGAATGAACAACTTATGCCACATTTTGAATTTCTGTTTGTGAAAGACTTTGATTGAGCAACTAGACTGTATATTACATAACCATTGAGAAGAGTGAAATTTTAGTCGAGTGCAGCTTGTACATAGTTAACAGCTAGGGTGCATAGTTAACAGTTAGGGTAGAAGACGTAAAGTGGGGGGTTTTATATGTTACGGCATGTTGGGAATTAGTTTTTGTAGGAGGAGAAGAGACCTAGCATCTTGATTCTTGAAAGCGTGGAAACGGTATCTTCTTGAAGCATTGCACAACGATTTGTTAGAACTTTCTTGGGCTTCTGGGTCACTTTGTGTGTCTGTATTTCTTTAATATCGAAGGGCAACACATATGACTCAGCTAGATTGAGAACTTGGGACAAAACTTGTGTCCTTTACCAGACTTTATTTGGTTATGTGTTAGCAATGTGGAACTAGATATCAGATATGTGTAAGATATTTTGGATTTGTCTTATTGTTGCGGGAGTTGGGCTAGAATTGTTTGACAAATGCAGCAGTTTGCTTTGTGATTAGCCTTGCAACAAATTTAGATCCTTACTTCCCAATTTCCAAGCATTAACCATTGTGGGTTGGCCTATCACAAAGCAAGCTTGTAATGCAATGTTGTAGGGTCAACTACAGTTCTATAGGATTACTTGAGTTCTGTCCATTCACAACTATTAGAGAAAAAAAAATTTGACACTGTTCTCCACCTTGGATACAAATTTCTGATGTTTCGATGTACTTGATGATGCAATGGATAGATTGAAACGAATACGCACATTATTGAAGGCGTTTTTTGTATAGTTAGTTGCTTGGATCATCTGGTGTGGGCTGTATCTTTTTTATGGCCGTGGACTTTTGTTCTGTATTCTCGTTTCTTGTACAAAAATGAAAAGGCTTGCTTCTTTTGACAGGTGGTGAATTCTCTGGTTTCCCATTCAGATTCAATTGAATGCATCGGTCTAGCACCAAGGTATTGTGATTTGTTTTTATATCATTTACTACCACAAGGTAGAGTTTTCAAAGGATAAATTATGATTTATGAAAGCATGTTCACTGTGAAAAGGAATAACCAAGACACCACAGAATTCGACGTGTCACACTATATTATTAAGAATGTCCAATTTAGTGTAAAATGTTATAGACACTTCCTTGCTTTTCTATAGCCTAATGAATGTTCTGATTTTTGCAATTTTGAACTGCAGCTCCCCTTGGGCTGCAACTGGAGGAATGGATCAGAAGCTCATCATTTGGGATCTTCAACAATCAACGCCACGCAGTACATGCGAGCACGAGGTCCATTGACTACTGATTTATGTTTTTAAGTCCATAAAATAGAATCTAGTTTATCACTGATCTTCATAATCCTTCATTAGTGTTGACTGCAAGTAGATTTGACTAGTTGGGTTTGGCTTGTTTAAGTATAAACATGTCGTCCTTACATTTTGGACAGGATGGAGTAACATGTCTTACTTGGATTGGCACGTCGAGATACCTTGCAACTGGTTGTGTTGATGGTCGAGTACGAATATGGGATAGCCTCTCTGGAGAATGTGTAAGAACCTTCACCGGGCACTCCGATGCCATCCAATCTCTCACGGTGTCTGCCAACCATGAGTACCTTGTTTCTGTTGCTCTTGATAGTACAGCTCGGATTTTTGAGATTGCAGAGTATCATTGAGCAAGTAGGATCTTCATATTTGAAGAATGTCAAAAGTCTTGATTCCCATTGTTGATTCCTAATTATACAAGTTTATACCATCGCATGAGTTTGTCTATACAAGCAATTGTATGTTTATTCTTGTCCGTGTGGTTGTGTATTGTCTTTTTCTCTGGATGTTTAGTCTTTTAAGTTAAAGAACCTAGGACTTTTTAAGTAATGGACAATGTAAAATTTTGAATAAAAATACTTAAAATTATTAAGTACGAGATTTTGTGGCATAAATCTCAACAATCTTTTGTTGCTCTTATAACTTGTGTGTCATGGATATAATCGATAGGCATAACTTTTTCTTAATCTTTGCAAGGATCAGTGTATCTCGTAAAGATCAAATCGTTAATTTCATAAACAAGTAATTTCTATTATCCATATGTAGTTGTTGGCTAAAGTTAGTAATTTTTCATCCAATTGTCACAACATTGGTGTTCATCGATTTTGTTGTATGTTTTATTTATACGTTAGATTATTTTCTACTCAAACGTAGATGATTAACTTTATGCTCTCATTAGGATATAACTTTTTCTTATAAAAATTTAACATTGTACACTAGACATTAATTGTCAATGTAAATATGCTCAAGATAGTTTACATTTTGCCCTAAAATCTCTATTTGGATTTATTGGACATACTGAGTTGTTACATTTAGATATCTAATTAGAATTTGGAATTTGTTTCATAGATGAACTTTTATGATTTGAAATTTTTTTTTGCGTTTGTTCTTAGAAAATGAACTTTTTTAATTTATTTGTCAATAGATACTTAAATTTTTTTTTAGGAAAGAATTTCTAAACATATATTAGATTAACCAATTGTCATTGTCTTAGTTTCTATCTGTATATGTTTTTCTTGTATAGATCATTCATTACTTATGAGTTCATTTCTCATCAAGAATATCTACAAGTTCAGAACAGAGATGGAATATTATATGGATTATATCTCAAAGTTATATTAATCCTTGTCAATTTCCCATATTGCTACCTCATATTGCTACTTTAAGGTCAATGAGCCTTCAATTTTGTCTTGTAATATGAAAATTGGGCATCAATTAAGCTCTTGCAATGGTTGGTTCATCGCATAATTCTCCTGCTACAATTAAGTTATAGGACGGACAAGGATGTTTTTTTGTAGTTACATTTCGGTCAAGAGTTTGTTTTACCTAGATGTTTTGATCGTTTAGTTTAGTTCAATTTGAGAGCGAACTTAAAACCAAATCAAATTTCTTTAAATAATTGAAAATTGAATTGAATTATATTTTTGGCAAAAACCATACCAAACTAAACTGCAAATTTAAGTTCGCTTTGATTCGGTTCTGCGATTTAGGATTTGAAGAAGCACCAAAAATTGCATTGACGTTTGCAATCAAAATCAAAGCTAAATTTTGAAGATGGCTTTTCTTCTTCTTCTAACGTTTCTAGGGGAAATGACGAGGTTAGGATTTACCCAACTTAAATTTTCATGTGAAAACAAACTAGAAATTAAATAGAGGGCGCCTGGTTTTTTTCTTTGTTCATTTTGTCCTCTTTTTTACCTATCAAGCACGATTTTCCTCATCTTATTTGATATCAAAGTTTATTAAGCCATATTGCTGTCTCTTATACACATCTAGATGTGTATAAGAGACAGCGGTATACCTAAAAGTCACCTTGTTGAGAGGACTACACAATTTTGATAAGTTACAAAAACTACTTCTCTCATCTTCTATTAGTTTTGAAATGACAATCCCATATTTACTATTTCTTTTAGGGCACATGCCAATAGCTATATTGACTTTCTTCCTCTTCAAATATGGTCTAGAATCTATCAAAATCTTAAAATTTCAAGATTTCGAACTGCTCAAAATTTTGATTGGAGAAATTTTCGTTTTTCCGGCAATTTTGCCAAAATTTCAAGAAAATTTCTCGAAATTTCAAGAATATTTCGAGGATATTTTGATTCCCGCACTTCAATGAAATTTTGAGATTTTGAAAAAATTTTGAGAAATTTTGACTTTTCGAGAAAAATTCGAGATTTTTGTTTATATTTATGGTTTATACACATATTCAGTTTAATAAATCATTATTTTTATGTTTCAGAAATACACAAAACTTAGTTTTATATTTAAAATAAATAATTTATGAATTAATAACATATCACAACACTAATTGAACTAAAAAAAACTCATTATTTTTATATTAAAGAGCATATATATTTTTGTATTTAAAGTAATAATTTAGACATTTCTATCTTCGATAACAAACTATATTTGTTATAGAATTTAAATCCATTCGTAAAATGATTCGCAAATATGAAATAATGATAAGTATTTAAATTTTGCTTTCGTTTATTTTTTATATTTGGTTCTGTATCAAATATAAATGATAATAGATGAAAGCAATTTCAATCTTTTTTGTTATTTAAAATAGGAAAATTATTTTAAATGGTAAAACTGGTGAAAATATTTACAAAATATAGCAAAATTTTAGATCTATCAATGATAAACGCTGAAACTTCTATCAGTATCTATCAATATCACTGATAGACACTGATAAAAGTCTGATTCTAAAATTTTGCTATATTTTGTAAATATTTTAATTTATTTTTCTATATTTAAAAACAACTTTTTAAAATAAATCATTGATATATAAAAATTCATAATTTTTCAACGAATGAACTCATTGAATTAAAAGAAAGAAAAAATTCATCATAACTCATTTTTATATATAATGTAAATAAACTTCCTATTTCAATTTATTTGAAATTTTGTAGTATGGAGTTTACTTCAATCGCTTCTACTCCAAAAGTTTAAAATCAATAATTTGATATCTCAATTATTTGAATACGACTCTGATACTAATTGTTCTCTTATAAACTCAAACTGTGAGAAAAACTAGGATCAAAATCTTTTATTATGATTATAAAAAAAAGGTTGTTCGAAATCTTCGAGCTGTATTTCATTAGTAAAGCTTGAATACTTCGGACAACCTTTTCTTTGTAATCATAAAAAAAAATTTAAAAAAAGGGAAATTGAATTAGATAGCAAAATATATTTGTATATTTGCAATCTTGACTCCAATCTTTTAACTTTGCATCTATAGCAAAATTACCACACAACCATGGCTTTAGGTTCTTTTTTATGTTTTAAAAAAGCAACACTATATAAAGAACTCCACTTGCCTTCATCATAATAAAGGAAAATTATTTAAACATATTCTTAATTTTATTGGCATTTTCTTTTTCATATTTGCTAATATATCAAAAGTATTATTAAATCTGGTTTGATTATTTTGAATAGATTTTCCCGTTTTGTTCTATATATATATATATAAATTATTTCCTATTTTTTTTCTCCATCACATCTCTTTTTTCACAAATAAGTTTTCATTTTTCTATTTTTTCCTTTAATTTTCCAACAAATGATTTTTTTTAGTATATCAAAATTGTAGAATGCATCAGTAATCTAAAAGACATAAATCAACAAAATATTACATTTTTAACGAGTACACTCATTAGTATATAAGATATTAATTAGCAAACATATTAAATCTCTAATCCATCAACATGTTATTAAATATCAATGAACAACAATATTGAATATTTCAAGTCTATCAGTCATCTATCAACAAATACTTGAAGTAAAACATGAGTGTATCAACAATATATCCAACATCAATCAATATTTCAAATATATCATTAATATATCTTAACAACAATCAATATACAATCAGTAACTTGTTCTTAAGTAAAACATGTATGTTCTATTTTATACGCGTGATATTCCAAGTGTATCATTAGCATATGAGAGATAAGATAAATGGTGACTGGATGTGCAATGGTCGATAGAGGTAAGCGACAAAGAGATGGAGCAGTGATCGGTGACAAATGGTGTGGAGTCGGTAAAAGAGAGATATCGGGGGAAAGAAAGATAAAGAGGGAAAGAGAAAAAACGGTGACCGACGACCAACAATTGGTGACTAGACGTACGACGGTCAATGAAGGTTAGCGGCAGATGGTATGGAGCAGTGTTGGCTGTTTGAAGAGAGATGTTGGGGGAGGGTCTACGACCTTCGAAGAAAAAGAAGAAGAAGTTCGTCTTTTTTTCTTTTTTTATTCTAAATATATCATTTTAATTTAAGTTGTTAAAGGGTATTGTACATCGTTAGTGTATCAAGGGGTATCATGTATATTAGGTGTATCAGATGTATCAAGTATGTATGAAGTGCATCAAGTGCATCAAATGTATAAATATATCAAATATGTATCAAATGTTTATCAAGTATATCAAATTATCCTTAAATTTGGTGGATTGGGCTTATTTTTTACTAATTTTTAAAAAACTAAAAGGTTTGGACTCCCAACTTAATATTAAGAACTTATTTTACCCCTATTACAACTAGCCCAATTTTCAATCCTAAACAATGAAATAGACATTAAACTACCAATAAGTCTGTAAAAAGAATAAAGTATAAAAATAAAAATAAAAAATGTGTAATTCTTCATTATAAATAATCATTTTCACAACAAAAAAAAAAGAGAGAGAGAAATTATTTCAAATAGTAAAACCGTTAAAAATATTTACAAAATATAGCAAAATTTTAGAACTATCAATGATAGACGTTGATAAATACTGATAGACTTCCATCAGTGTCTATCAATGTCACTGATAGACACGGATAGAAGTATATTAGTGTCTATAAGCATCTATCATTGATACTTCTAAAATTTTGCTATATTTTATAAATATTTTGGTTCATTTTTCTATATTTAAAAACAACCCAAAAAAATTTTTACAAGTATTCTAGAGTTCTTCTACAACTATATCTCACCCACCAAATAGAATCAAGGTAAAAAAGAGAACATCAATTCGAAGTCATTGGAGTTGTCCTCACAAATCACAAGTAGTGTGGTGAGTCTATCAATCAGCTTATAATTAGTCTTGGTTGTTCAATCAAATAATAGAAAAATTATGATAAGAACAAAAGGTAAAAAGCCACTTTATTAAAGTTACTTCACAAAAGGAGACAGAACGCTCCATGATGATTGGGTTGAAGATTCTTTTTCCAACCACTGTTCTTGTTTTAGCTATTGTATCTTTCAAATTATTCAGAGGGTCTGTCATAACAATTCATTCTTGTCTATTACTTTTTCAAAAGACGAATATTTCAAGTCATGTCCTGTCTGATTCGATCTTATCTTTTAATTAGCCACATTTTATTTTAGTTTCAAATTTGAAGTATATAAAAGGCCTCCCACTTGTAATTTGAAGGCATCACTTGAAATCTTCAAGCTATATTCCAAAGCTTGAATACTTGGAACATCTTTTCTATCCTTCTCTCCTCGTGGTTAGCATTTGCGAGAATGCAATTGAAGCATAAGGGAAACATAGGCACACCCAAGGGCGACTGCAAGCTCCTTGTGAGTGTGGTTCATGTCATGCCTTTGGGCAAATAACATAACAACAATTTCGAAGTTCTTTGGACTTTGTTAATACTAGTCTCGTATTAATGCCTGTCAACTCAAAACAAATGCTTAGTTTGCTTTGAAAAATCGCAAAAAGCTCTCGATGACATAACAAAAGATTTCAAACCTCTCTTGAGATCGGGGTTTAATATCTCATTTCATTGTTATACTTGAAAAAATAGATAAATAAAATGATAATATTTGAGCTATAACACATAATATCTACAAGTCCCTGCTCATAATACTAATGTTTCTATTGTAGCTGGTACATCCTCTATATGTGGGAGCTGATGGAGCCAATATGGATGATAGTTTTAGATTACTCCATTAATAAAACAGAGAAATTATAGCGATATAACTCATTAAAAGTGAAAGCAAATTAAGGACCAAGACAAATAGACAAGTGCTTAATAATTAAATTAGAGATATCCATAGTTCCCAAGCCGAGACGGCTTTCCCATCTTTGTCTCCACTCCCAAGTTCATTCTCCATTCCAACCAACAAATTTCGCAAATTTGTTCTGCGTTTGGTTTTTCTTAAAATGTAAAAATAAAAATAAAATAAGTAGCTTAAATCTATCTATGCAAACATGTTAATTAAATGGTAAAATTTCTCACTAAATTATTTTATATGATTATTTCTATATAAACAATTTGTGTGTAAAGAGATTGTTAAAAAAATTAATTCAAACATATTTATTATCTTTATCTTCATCATCAAACAATAAAATTTATACCTTAATAATAATAACATACCATTAAATTATTATGATAAAGGCAAAAAAGCGTTGGCCGAAAGAATAAAATTTCAAAGAATCCCCACCCATTAAAAACATGTCCCACACGGAAAATGGACATCTTTATATAGCACTCTAAATGTGTCAAAACTAACACATGCATTAGCAAAACTCGCATATGGTTGAAATATCAAGGTTCAAAAATCCCATCAAGGGAAAGAAAAAAGACTGTATATCGCACCACTATCAAATCTACTTGTTCTGTCCGCTAAATTTTCGAACAAAAGATAGCCCTTAAACCACCCAAAATTAATATATTATTTGTTTCCAAGTCTACTTAACTTCTCATATATCTCAAAAAGAAAAAGAAAAAATTGTACCTTGATACCGAGGATGTAATAGAAGTCGGAAAATTCAATCTTAAAATCTAAAACTGAACTATGAAAAAAAAAAATTGAGTCGATTTTCCAACCAAAAAAGAAGGGTGGCATTCCTAAATAAACAAGAAAACTCATAATAATGAATCCATTTGAGTACAGATCGTTAGGAAACTTTTCTCTCAAAACCAACTGGCAGAGGAAGGCGGCGGCGGCGCCGCCGCCACAGCACCATCTGCAGCAGGTACTGGCGGTACTGCAGCATCCCATCCATCCGCAGCCAAAGCAACTGCAACAAAGGAAAACAAAGGTGAGAGGGCGAGTACAAATAAGTAGGGCAAGAAAAATTTACGAGATCGAGATGTCTTAAGAAACCATCCAAAGCACTTAATCAAGCAAAGCTATCTGTTGCTTTTATGGAGGTACTCAGTTCAAGAAGTATCAATATTACTTGGGTTAAGAAATACTTTTTACCATTTAAAAGCACTTTTCCATGGTCAATGACTTGAGTCTAAGCATTTAAATTTCAAAAATCTAACAAAACTATGATTTTCTTCCGTTCAACTCAAACAGACAATCAACCGGGGAGCAACCCCAACTAGTCAGTTCCATCTCACAACTCCTGGTCAATGATTTCTAAGATGCAAAAACAATGTAATGCAAAGAACAGGATTATTTAGCAGTTTAAGGTAAGTACTAATCAAAAACTTCATATGGAAAGCAGACAAGATGAATTGTCTAGCCTGAGAAGAAACAGTTCTTCAATGAGACCAAAACTAGTTAACATGAATCAACAAATCCAGGGCAGATTGCTATTCAAATAAACGATTGAAAACAAAAGCTCATATTCAACCTGGCTCTTGAGCCCATTCAACATTGGAAGCAGGTGGAACAGCAGCAGCAGGAACTGCATCTCCAGCACCCCACTGGGCATCAGGAATTTGTGCAGTCCATTGATCTGCGCCAACAAGTGGAGCAGCACCATAATCAGCAATGCCAAAATCTGGGGGTGGAAGAGCCTCTTCCTCTTCTGGCTCCTTAGCCTCCTCAGGCTCGCGATAGAAAAACAAATCCACCTATATGAGTAAATAGTTCCCACGAAATTGTTCATCAAAAACTTAGTCCAAATGTCGATTCTAAAGTACTAATAGAAAAATCCATTAAGATTTTTTACCATCACATCCCATTTGTGCCCAGCACGAATTGTCCCACGCATTTGTAGAACCATCCTTGCCAAAAGCCAGAACAGACATCCTATGCTATGTTTCCCCTTGTTGTTAGCCGGGATACCAATATCAACATACCGCATTGGAGAATCAGTGTCACAAAAGGCTATTGTGGGAATGTTACCAAGTGCAGCTTCCTTAATGGGCTGCAAGTTAGAATTAACATGGTGACATCAATAAATAACAGCATCAAGTGAATCAAAACACAATAAATCTAGGGAACAGGAATGAATGGAATCATAAGTGACAATATAAAGCCATCATTCTTCTTGGAGTTAAATTTAAAACCATGTACTGCTCTAGATTTCTAAATAAAACACCTGATGATCAGTTCTAGGATCAGTAAGTATGAGAAGACGTGGTTCATTGAATGAGGTCTGAAGCTGGTTGGTGAATGTTCCAGGAGTGTGCCTCCCAGCAATAGCATGAGCACCAGTGTGCTGAGCAAACTTCAAAACAGCCCTCTGACCATAGGGTCTAGCAGACTGAACAATGATATCTTGGGGATTCTCAATACCCACAATAACTCTTGCAGCCAGCTGAAGTTTCTCCCATGTTTTACCAAGGTTAATGATGTAGATTCCTAAAAAACAAAAGGAGAATTTTTAAAAAGAAACATCATACACAACCGCAACTTCACAATTCAAATAACCCAATATCGACACATTGTAGAGATAATCCTTATCGAGCCCTTCAATAAATTCAAAGTTCCTTTTAGGCAAAAGAATGAGGAAAACCGATTATCAGAACCATGTAGAGTAGACTAAGTTATCCAGCTCAACATGTATGGCTGTTTCGAGAATTTGGAGAAAATTCCTCAGAAAATGAAGTAAAATTTAAAGAGATAAACAGAACAATAACAATAGCCAAAGACTGAAACTTCACACCTAAAAAATAAATAAAAATTTGAACGCGATACATTACCGAGAAAGTCTAGGGGAAAATAACTAAGAACAATAACAACACGCTATTAGCAAATATCAGTCAAAACGAAAATCGGGAGAAAAAAAGTTCGAGTAACAAACCAGGGAAGATCTAAAGGCGAGTAGATTGAAAACATACCATCATTTCGGCGCTTAAAAACGTATCGTTCCATTTGGAAATCACAGTTTTTAGTGCCAAGATGAACCTCGGCGGCCAACATCATCTGAATGTCGGCCTCCTTCTGAGCGAGTTGACGCGGCGGTGCAGCTCCAGTCGCCATGGCGGAATCTGGGAATCAAGGAAGTGAAGGAAACGAGGGATTGGAGCTCTTCGGCGACTGCAATACTTAACGAACTGAAGAGGGTTAAGAGGCGGTGCAACCCCGATATTTATTCTATGCAAAAATGAAAACCCTAGGTTGATAGAGTTACTAAAATACCCTCGATGATAAACTAAATTAATAAATAAATTTTAAAAATAAACATAGAAATAATAAAAATATATCATCGCTAATGTCAATATCACGGAAATATTTAATGTTTAATTTTATGAAAATGTCGATGTTAATAGATATTTCTAAAAAATTATAAAATTCAAAAATAAATTTAAATTGATAAATATATTTTTTATAAAAGTTTACAAGTCAATTATTTATATTAGTGATATTTTGTTTTTTTTATGTTTTGTAGATTTATCTATGATATAATGAAAATATCTATTCATTCTTTGTGCCAATTAAACATCAATGGAAATATAGACATGTTGACAATAATTTAATACTATAATTAACTCATAAGTTGTCTAACATAACAATATCTTTTCCAATTTCATTTCTAACATCTTTTTTTTAATAAAATAGGAATGAAGGATTCGACCTTCTAAACTTTTGATTGTTAAGTTAAAATATACTCGCTTTGACATTTCGTTTCTAAAATTGGCCTAAATTTGAACTTCATCTTTTATGCATTGATTTTTTTTTATTAAGTCCTTATTGTCATGAACATGAAAAAGAAAAAGTTAACCCAAAAAAATATTTTTACCCTAAATTTGGTAAGGTGTATCAATTTTAACTTTGATTATTAAATTTTCTTTAATTTAAAAATCAAACTTGATTAAATATATCAGTTTACACCGCCGATTATATTTTTGTTTCAATCACCATTAGAAATGTATTTCACACATACCTAAAAATGCATGTGCGCTATGTGATAGGTACTTATTTGTTATTTACAAACAAAATTACCAAAAAAAAAATTAATAAATCATTCTAGTTTGCAAGGAAGATCCAAGTAGAGACGACCACGACAACTAGACTGATTTAGGAGGTGTGGAGTTTGAGCTCAACAAACATCCAAGTGAGAACAAGAAAAATGTGGCGATGGATAGAGTTACACACATGAATATAATGAATTAGGTCATATCCAACAATGTCAGCCTATCAACAAACTTATTATGAATGATGAAGGGGACACCAATTTCGAAGAGGATGGGGACAACAATTCTAGTGAGGTGATTCTCATACCCTAAGCCCACTATGACAATGGAGGACAAATCGAGCTCGATGCCGACAGAAATTAAAAGAACAACAAAACAATACTGGCAACCAATTTAAGAATGGGAGTACTCCATTGAGGAGAAAACTTGTACAAATAAGTTTTGTTTGTACCAAAAATCGATTGACCGAGTAGAATCATGCCCTAAAATTGAAAACTTCTCTATTAGTGAATTTAAAAAGCAACATAGAAGATAAGAAGTGAAAAAAGAATACTTGTGGGTCTACTATAATTTTCTTAAGCAAATTTATTTGATTCCTAAATTATCAATTTTGCATTTAATACGTCTTTGCATATGTGAAAATATTATAAACTAAACGTTGTATTAGACATTAAATTAACTTTGTGCTTAATAGGTATGATTAGACATTTTTTTAAAAAATTAGTGCATCTATTAACTACAAAACATAAAATTTAAGGTTCAATTTGACGCAAAACTATTTTTTTGGTCTAATAAAACATAAACATTTTAAACATTTTTAATATTTTTTAGATCTATTAGTATAAAATTATAGCTTATAAATTTATTAGACACTTTTAAGGGACTAGAGTCAAGATTGAAAGTTTAGAGTATGTTTGGTAGACAATGTGAAAACAAAAAATTGAAAACAATGAATTTAATAAAAACATAAGTGTATTTCATGTTTTTAGATAATGTTTGGTAGCATATTTAGATATTAAATTTCAATTTAAACAGTTGTTCAAAATATGTTTGATAGTATATCGGTAAATCTTAAAACTGATTATAGTTACTCACTAAATATTAGGTTTAAATATAAATTATCTTCCTAACATTAGATGATATATCTTTTCACATCAAGTGAATGAACCAACTTCAATGATACCTAGTCCATATAAGATCTTTTTTGTCCATATTTATGTAATTCCACTGGTTTTATGCTTTATTTGCAAGTTAAGGCAAAACTTTGTTTTCTAGAACTTTCATCTCGATTTATTTCTAAAAAAACTTTGAAATCTCTTCAGACATACAAACAAGTAGAGTTGTTTTTATACCCTTATTTCAACAAATATAGGCTATGATTTCTCTATTCAAACATACAAACAAATAGAGTTGTTTTTATACCCTTATTTCAACAAATATTTAATAAGATAATTATATCACACTCATCAGGAATGTTTTAATCCATGTAAGAATCTCTTCAATATAAATATAATTCTCTAATATTTGAATTATATGATTGCGGTTCCTTTAATCCTTCCGGGACTTTCATAAATAAATATCATTATTAAGATATTCATATAAATGCACTACAATTACATTCATAAGATATATGTTAAGTTTTTCATATACAATAGGATAAATGAGATATTTTAATGTTACTATATCTACCACAAGAGAATACATCTCCTCATAATCAATACCAGTTCTTTTTGGAGAATTATTGTGAAACTTGTCTCGATTTATATCTTGTGACCTTTTTCTATTTGTTTTTCTTACAACTACTCATATGTATCCCACACATGTTTGACATTCTTTGATGTCTGGGCTACTAGTCCTCACAATTTGAAAATTAGTTTATTTCTATCGAATTATTTTTTCACATTAGTCAATCCTTTCTATTGGTGAAAAATTTCAATTGATCTAAGTACATAATACTCATTTTCATAAATAATATCATAAGCAATATTGTAAGCAAAATGTTGTTGACTTATATAAGAATAGTTCTATCCTTTTCTTATCATGACATACAATTTATTGAGATCTCATTGTTATCCTCAATTACTTTGATATTCTTACTAGTCATCAAGATTTCTTCTAAAATATATGCATTCTCAACTGCATTATTTTGATAATTGACTATTTCTCTTTTGATGATTTGTATATGTGGAACTCATTGATATACCATGCTTCAGGCATGTTACAGACTCATTAGTAGTGACAACTTGTTGCATTGGGATGTCAATTTTAGATGGTGCATTTGTAGCCAATATGTAGAACTTGTCACTTTTTTGCAACTGTAAATGCTTTGTAAACATATTTGCATTTGATTTGCAATATTTTATAAATGAATTTTTTGAATTTCTAATTCATAATGATTTGTATAGTGATCAAAATAAGACAATACTCATGCATCAATCAAAATGAATCAATACTTATGCATTTCATTATGTTTCTCTTTGATAGCACTCAAAATGTGTTATCTTCCTCTACTTAGTTTGGAGTCGTTCCTTACTTTAATGTGTTTAATTGATGGTTTTACAGATTTTGGGTATTTGAGAGGTAGAACGGAACCTTATAGGCAAGACGTGCTAAAATAGACTAAATCGGAGCTCAATTGCATCAAGTGAGAAAGAGGACAACAAAATTACGAAAATGTTCCTGAGGAGCATCGGGCAGTAGCGCAGCGACATCATGCCCAACGCATTTTTCCTGAGAGCTCATTATTTTGGAATACGAGGTACGTTGTGGCACTCTGAACTCTGATGGAACAAGCGTGTGCGTCGAAGCACTGTTATGTTGCAGTTCGACAAGGGGGTTCCCAACCCCCTAACACTACAGTGCCTGCACATCTTTATTAAAAGAACCCCTTTATTGTTTTGACGATTATCACGTCGTTTTTCCATTTTTGCTCCTATTTTATTCTCCTCTCACTTGTTCTTTTTGTTGGGATTGATATCCTAAATCTAGTGTATCTCGTGGTTTGTAGTTTTGTTAACATAAATTATTTATCTAATAAAATCAGAAGTATTTTATTTGACATTTAGACAACATTAATTCAATACAATAAACTAAGATTCAAGGTTATATGATGTCACTTAAATAGTATATGATTAACATACAGGTGGTTCATGTTCAAGTAATAACCTAAAAGGTCTGCAGTAAATGGATGAAGATTAGGTGTCTTATCCTTGTAACATTGTGGATACGAGCTGCTTTGTAATGGTTATATGAGACGTAAGTGTTACAAACAATATGAACCATATTGTTTATGTAAAGTCATGTGAATGGGAGTATTCTGCGGAGTTTATACATAGACTAGACCACAAAATAATCAATTTCTCTTTATAATACCGTTACTTGAAGAAACTATTATTTCACTAGGATGACCATAGGAGACTTAACCTTGATCTCGAGTGAGTTGTGAACTCCTGTTTATGATGGCAGTCCTTTGATCTGTATGGGTGAGAGTGATCATGATAGCCGACTCAATAAGCCTACCATTTTAGGGATTTTTCTGATTAGAAAGTTGGAACCACAATTACACAAAATGGAATTCACTGCTTCTCATTCCTTAGGAAAGTAGAAAAATTGCTCCCTTAATGGCTGGTTCCGAATATTGAACAATGAGACTT
Source organism: Benincasa hispida (assembly GCF_009727055.1). Taxonomy (NCBI): domain Eukaryota; kingdom Viridiplantae; phylum Streptophyta; class Magnoliopsida; order Cucurbitales; family Cucurbitaceae; genus Benincasa; species Benincasa hispida. The sequence goes on along the minus strand of NC_052352.1, from coordinate 59,902,193 downwards.
CAACCTCTCATTGGCTCGAGAGGTATTAGTTTATAGTTGGACTATAAACTATTTGTTTTTTAGAGGAATCAGTGGTACTTAAGAAGTTAGACGTAACTACAGAGGTAAAACGATATTTTGACCTAACTATAGTTATGAGAATTTGTGAAGGGTCATTGCTCTGTTGATTGGCTATATCCATGGACACATAAATAAATCTACAGTGCGAAGAGTGCAACTATCGGTTTTTAATGGAGTGATCAGTAGTTAATTAATATTGATTAATTGGATTAAAGGAGTTTAATCAATTAATCTCATATCATTGGAGATTCTAATCTATAGATCCATAAGGACTCATTGTTAGCTCACTAAAGGATAGTAATGAGGAATTATTTCAATTGTTGAAATCAAATGAGAGAATTTTATATTAATGAGAATAATATATAATTGCTAATTATAGATATGATCTATAATCCAAATCGTGTAAGAAAGATATATTTGAATAAGATTCAAATATTAGATTTATATGAGTTGGATTCATAAAAAGATGTATGCATATAAATATGTGATATTTATATGTTAATTAACTATATATTAAATATGATTTAATTGATTAACTAATGGTTAATTAATCGATTAAGAAATAATAGAGATTGGATGTTATTATAAATATATGTTATTTATGATAATTAATTAAATGTATATTAAATCCTTTTAATTAATGTGTCAATTAACTAAATGAAGGTTATTTAATTAATTAGCACTAAGGGTATAAAGGAAAATACTTGGAGAAAGGGTTAACCCTTCTTCATATAAATATATCCTTATAGCCCAATTAGGGGAAAAAATGTATTAAACAAAAAAAAATCACTCTTCCAAGTTCTTTGGAATCCTAGAGAATAGCAAATGTAACTTTTCTTGTGGTGTCCTTCTTCGTTAGAGAAATTCGAGATTGTTGATAACGGTGGAAGAGGAAAGCTAGGAGCATAAATAAATGTGAGTTTTGATTTATTTTCTTCTTCCTCTTTTCTTGCATGCTTATAGTTTTGTTTGAATGTTTATTCTACAAATGCATATTTTATTTTACTGTTTTTGTTTTCATAAAAATTGAATATCTAAATGCAAGACGTTCACATGCTTCTACGGGAATTCAATTCCTTCAATTAGTATCAGAGCCAGTTTTTCTTGCATTTTGATTTTTTGTTTTTTGAAATAAAAATCAGTTCATGAGGTGGGTTATTTTTTGCATTTTCTTGAAAATGTATGAGGTTTACTTGATAGATAATTTAAGAATGAGAGTACTCCATTGAGGAGAAAACTTGTGTAAATAAGTTTTATTTCTACCAAAAATTGATTGACCGAGTAGAATCATGCCCTAAAATTGAAAACTTTTCTATTAGTGAATTTAAAAGGCAACATAGAAGATAAGAAGTGAAAAAAAGCTTTGCCTTAAAATTGAAAAGTACTCGTGGGTCAAATATAATTTTCTTAAGCAAATTTATTTGATTCTTAAATTATCAAATTTGCATCTAATACGTCTCTTGCATATATGAAAATGTTACAAACTAAACATTGTATTAGCTATTAAATTAACTTGTGCTTAATAGGTATTATTAGACATTTTTTAAAAAAAATTAGTGCATCTATTAACTACAAAATATAAAATTTAAAGTTCAATTTGACACAAAACTATTTTTTTGTTCTCATAAAACATATATTTTTAATATTTTTGTAGATATGTTAGATATAAAATTAAAGTAGCTTATAAATTTATTAGACACTTTTAAGGGACTAGAGTCCAAATTGAAATTTTAAAGTATGTTTGGTAGACAATGTGAAAACGATGAATTTAATAAAAACATAAGTGTATTTCATGTTTTTAGATAATGTTTGGAAGCATAGTTAGAAATTAAATTTCAATTTAAATAGTTGTTCAAAATATGTTTAATAGTATATCTATAAATCTTAAAACTAATTATAGTTACTCACTAAATATTAGGTTTATTTATAAATTATCTTCTTAACATTAGATTATATATCTTTTCATATCAAGTGAATGAACCACCTTCAATGATACATAGTCCATATAAGATTTTTTTTGTCGAAATTATTGGGATTGCTGTCTTAATTCTCCCAGATTCTCGTTGTTGGTAATTATACACATTGTTTATGAATAAAATAAGCATTATTTCATTCTGGCATTTACTCATGTCCAATAAACAAAGCTCTATGGTTATTGTATGTAAACTTCAGCATGTATATGAGATATACAAGTGAATCATGCCTTAAGTGATAACCTAAATAGGTCTGTAGTATAAGGATTAAGGTAGGATACCTAATCCCGGTGATATTACGGATACGACCCGTTTTGTAGGGGTTTGCAAGTATTATAAAGCACTATAGATGATAGATCCTGACCATTCATGTGGAGACATACGAGCGGGGGTGTCCTATACAAAGAGTTTGTACAAGACCGAACCACGAGATGAATAGACTCTATATATAACGCCATTGATACTAGAGACTTACATCTTTCCTAAACGACCATAGCTGACATGACCTTAATCCTAAGTGTTTTGGGAACTCCTGCCTTTTAGAGCGGCCCTTTGATTAGTATGGGTGAAAGTGGCCAGATTGCCAACTCAACATGCCTACCTTTTTGAAGACTTGTCTGATTTGGGAGCTGGGAACTCAGTTACACAAGATAGAATTCACTCCTTCCCCGAAGCAGGGGAAAGTAGATAGACTACTCCCTTAAGGGCTGATTATGGGGCTTAAACATAGTGGCCACAACTTCTCTTTGGAAGAGAGAACTTAGTCATAGTAGGACTATGACTTATATTCATTAAAGTGATTAGTGGTACTTAAGGAGTTAGATGTAACTACAGGGACATGACGGTTGTTCGCTGAGTTGTAATTACGAGCAATATGTAAAGGGTTGTCGCACTGTTGATTGGTTAAGATGGACACATAATATATTTGTGGTAAGGAGAATTCAGCTATCGGTCTTTAGTGGAGTGTCTAGCAGTTAACGGATGGTGGATCCCGTGGCTAAAAAGTTTAGTCAGTTATTCACGTACCGATGCAACTTCGAGCTAGAGGTTCATAAAATCCCCTTGGTAACTCAATGGATTCAAGTTGAGAATCGGTTCTTAGTGTTGATTAGAAATGTTCAAATCGATAAGAGGTAATTCGATTATATATGATATGATCGGTATGGTATATGAGATACATCAAGTGGAAGGTTAATGTAAATGAGATTTACATTAAAGTTTGCCATGGAATAGAAAAATGGCTATGGTTTATATGTTTATGAGATGAAATATTAAAAACTATAGGTTATAAATATAGTATGATAGTTAGTTATCATTTATATTTATAATAATATTAATTATTGGATAATTATCTATTTTTCTCTAATAATCAATTGAGTGGGAGGTTATTGGTGGTTTTCATGGTAACCTTGAGATAAAAGGAAAAATGTTTTCCTAAATTTAGGAAGAATGTTGATTTGAGATTTCCACTCTTGGAAAGTTCTCACGGATAGGTTGTCAAGTAATCGTATTTACTAAACGACAACTTGGAGAGACTAGACGATCGTGGAGTGTTCCTATACGTTAAACACTTAGCTAGTCAATGAGCTAAACGATCGCATAGCTCTTGCTAGACGATCGCATAGCTTTTGATAAACGATTGGGCATCGACCTATATGATAGGCTTTATCATCTCCCACTTTCTCCATCATTTACACGATTGTTCTCCTCCGATTTCTGTTTCTAACCAAGTCCACACAGAGCCCACACTCTGGATTCTTAGATCGAGAATATCGAGGTAACCTTTTTGGTGGTGTCATAAACAACTTGACACAGTCGAGGTTTTGTGGAGGCCATTCGTCGTCTTTGGGGTGTTCATAACCTTAGTGATCGCTTTGTTCGAGTTCGTTGTGATCGTGCAGTGTAGCGGTCGTGTTGTACAAACGTTCGTGTATTGTTGTATTGCTGTGATCAAGTGTTCATGATTAAGGGATCTTGAAGATGAGTCTTCAAAGGTTTGTTAATTCTTTCCCTTGATCCGTATAAAAGCTTGCTGTAATTTCTGTTTTGCGCATAGCCGTTTGTTTCCGTTTGTGACTGTAATTGTGTGTATGTTCATAAATGATTGAAATTTGGAAAGATCCTTCCGCTACTCATGGAAATCTTCATGTCCAATTTCCTTCAGAAATTTATGTAATTCCATTGGTTTTATGCTTTATTTGTAAGTTAAGGCAAAACTTTGTTTTCTAGAACTTTCATCTCGATTTATTTCTTAAAAAACTTTGAAATCTTTTCAGATGTTTCCATTATTTATTCAACGACTACATAAATAATATATAGTAAATCTAGGCTATGATTTCTTTATTCAAACATACAAACAGATAGAGTCATTTTTATACCCTTATTTCAACAAATATTTAATAAGATAATTATATCACACTCATCAGGAATGTTTTAATCCATGTAAGAATCTCTTCAATATAAATATAATTCTCTAGTATTTGAATTATATCTCTAATATTTGAATTATATGATTGTGGTTCCTTTGATCCTTCTGAGACTTTCATTAATAAATATTATTATTAAGATATTCATATAAATGCACTATAATTACATTAATAAGATATATGTTAAGTTTTTCATATACAATAGGATAAATGAGATATTTCAATGTTACTGTATTTACCACGATAGAATATGTCTCCTCGTAATCAATACCAGATCTTTTTAGAGAATTATTGTGAAATTTGTCTCAATTTATATCTTGTGACCTTTTTCTATTTGTTTTTCTTACAAATACTCACATGTATCCCACACATGTTTGACATTCTTTGATGTCTGGGCTACTAGTCTTCACAATTTGAAAATGAGTTTATTTTTATTAGATTGTTTTTTCACATTAGCCAATCCTTTCTATTGTTGAAAATTTTCAATTGATCTAAGTACATAATACTCATTTTCATAAATAATATCATAAGCAATATTGTAAACAAAATGTTGTTGACTTATATAAGAATAGTTCCATCCTTTTTCCTATCATGACATACAATTTATTGAGATCTCATTGTTATCCTTGATTACTTTGATATTATTATTAGTCATCAGGATTTCTTCTAAAATATCCGCATTCTCAATTGCTATTTTGATACTTGATTATTTCTCTTTTGAGGATTTGTATCTGTGGAACTCATTGATATACCATGCTTCAGGCGTGTTATAGACTCATTAGTAGTGATAACTTGTTGCATTGGGATGTCAATTTTAGATGGTGCATTTGTCGCCAATATATAAAACTTAGTCACTTTTTTGCAATTGTAAATGCTCTGTAAACATATTTGCATTTGATTTGCAATATTTTATAAATGAATTTTTTGAATTTCTAGTTCATAATGATTTCTATAGCGATCAAAATAAGACAATACTCATGCATCAATCAAAATGAATCAATACTTATGCATTTCATTTTATTTCTCTTTGATAGCACTAAAAATGTGTTATCTTCCTCTACTTAGTTCGGAGTCATTCCTTACTTTAATGTGCTTAATTGATGGTTTTATAGATTTCGGGCATCTAAGAGATAGAATGAAACCTTAAGAGCAAGAAAGTGCTAAAATGGACCAAATCGGAGCTCAATTGCATCAAGCGGGAAAGAGGACAACAAAATTACGAAAATGTTCCTGAGGAGCATCGGGCAGCAGTGCAGTAACACCATGCCCAACACATTTTTCCTGAAAGCTCATTATTTTGGAATGCGAGGTGGCACTCTGAACTCTGATGGAACAAACGTGTGCATCGAAGCACCGTTATGCTGCACTTCGACAAAGGGGTTCCCAGCCCCCTAGCATCGCGGTGCCTGCGCATCTTTATAAAAAGAACCCTTTTGTCATTCTCCATTTTTGCTCCTGTTTTCTTCTCTTCTCCACTGTAAACACTTGTTCTTTTGGTTGGGATTGATGTCCTAAATCTAGTGTATCTCGTGGTTTGTAGTTTTGTTAACACAAATTATTTACCTAATAAAATCAAAGGTATTTTATTTGACATTTAACAGCATTAATTCAATCCAATAAACTAAGATCCAAGGTTATATAATGTCACTTAAACAGTATGTGATTGACATACAAGTGGTTCATGTTCAAGTAATAACCTAAAAAATCTACAGTAAATGGATGAAGGTTAGGTGTCTTATCCTGATAACACTACGGATACGACCCACTTTGTAATGGTTACATGAGATGTAAGTGTTACAAACAATATGAACCATATTGTTTGTGTAAAGACATGTGAGTGGGGGTATCTTGCGGAGTTTATACATAGACTGGACCACGAAATAATTAGTTTCTCTTTATAATACCGTTATTTGAAGAAACTAATATTTTACTAAGATGACCATATGAGACTTAACCTTAATCCTGAGTGAGTTGTGAACTCCTGTTTATGATAGCAGTCCTTTGATCTGTATGGGTAAGAGTGACCATGATAGCTGACTCAATAAACCTATCAAGTTAGGGATTTTTCTGATTAGGGAGTTGGAAACACAGCTACAAAAAATGGATTTCACTCCCTCCCATTCCTTGGGCAAGTAGATAAATTGCTTCCTTAATGACTGGTTCCGGATCTTGAACAATGAGACCTCAACCTCTCACTAGTAGAGAGGTATTAGTTTATAGTTGGACTATAAACTATTTGTTCATTAGAGGAATCATGATACTTAAGAAGTTAGACGTAACTGCAGGGGTAAAATGATATTTTGACTCAGCTGTAGTTATGAGAATTTGTGAAGGATCATCGCTCTATTGATTGGCTATATTCATGGACACATAAATATATCTACAATGTGAAGAGTGCAACTATCGATCTTTAGTGGAGTGATCAGTAGTTAATGAATATTGATTAATTGGATTAAAAGAGTTTAATCAATTAATCTCATATCATCAGAACTTCTAATCTGTAGGTTCATAAGGTCTCCTTATTAGCTCACTAAAGGATAGTAATGAGGAATGATTTCAATTGTTGAAATCAAATTAGGGAATTTTATATTAATGAGATTAATATATAATTATTAATTATATATATGATCTATAATCCAAATTATGTAAAAGATATATATTTGAATAAGATCCAGATATTAGATTTATATGAATTGGATTCATAAAAAGAAGTATGCAAGTAAATATGTGATATTTATATGTTAATTAACTCCATATTAAATATTATTTAATTGATTAATTAATGGTTAATTAATCGATTAAGAAATAATGGAGATTAGATGTTATTATAATTATATGTTATTTACGATAATTAATTAAATGTATATTAAATCATTTTAATTAATGTGTCAATTAATTAAATGATAGTTATTTAATTAATTAGCACTAAGGATATAAAGGAAAATATTTGGAGAAAGAGTTAACCCTTCTCCATATAAATATATCCTTATAGCCTAATTAGGGAAAAGGGTTTTTGATTAAACAAAAAGAAAAAAAGAAAAAAATCACTCTTCCAAGTTCTTTGGAATCCTAGAGAATAACAAATTTAACTTTTCTTGTGGTGTCCTTCTTCATTAGATAAGTTTGAGATTGTTGATAACGGTGGAAGAGAAAAGCTAGAAGAATAAACAAATGTGAGTTTTGATTTCTTCTCTTCTTCCTCTTTTCTTGCATGCTTATAGTTTTGTTTATTCTACAAATGCATGTTTTATTTTACTGTTTTTGTTTCCATAAAAATTGAATATCTAAATGCAAGACGTTCACACGCTTTTGCGGGAATTCGATTTCTTCAATTGGTATCAGAGCCAATTTTTCTTACATTTTGATTTTTTTTTTCGAAACAAAAATCAGTTCATGAGGTGGGTTATTTTTCTGCATTTTCTTGAAAATGTATGAGGTTTGCTTGATAGATAATTTCATTTATTAGCATCATAGATTGTAAAATTTTGTGTTGATTTAATCAATATAAGTGCCTATTGTTTGGACATTTTATTTTTGCAATCGAGTTTATATTTTTGGGTCATTCGAGGTTAGAGACAAAGTTGTCCAAAGCCTAGTTTTCAGAGAAAAATATAGGATTTGCTTCTGTCTTACGGTGCTTGATATCTTGGCATGTGATGATGGCTTGCAGTGAGATGACATGCAATGATGGCTTGCAGCGGGACATATTCCATGCGATGGGGTGATAACTTGCAAAGAAGAGGAGCTTGAAGGTAAGCGCATCAACGCATACCATGTGTCGACACTTACAAGGCTGAACGCAAACCCATACGGCAGGTAGCATACCCATGCGACAAGTCGATGCCTATGCGATGAAGGGACTTAGGTACGGTAGATGCAATGTGAAAGAACCGTGAGGTCCGCAGTGAAAGTGAGATCATCCCAATTCCCAATTTTACAGAAAACTAAAAAATACAGAAAACCTAAATCATGCATTCTAAGAGAAATTTTACAACATGATTTAAAACATTATAGAGAAGAGAAATAGAGATTTGGAGACTTATCTTTTAAAGACACAATCTTCACGAAAATCCTCTTATCCACTAACAATCTCCTGACTCAATCTCTCAAACCAAGAACCGAAGAACAAGCAAAAGAACACCACTACAAGTTGAACCTTCTGTATTCTCCTTTGGGTAGAGAATCAGATAGGAGGTGTGGGTTATGTTGGTTTTTGGAAAAGGGATAGTTTTTTTGAGAGGAAATATGAGAGAGGAAGTTTTTCTTGAATACTGTTCGGTCATCTACCACTAGAATCCATAGAACGAAGAAATTTCTATCTTCAACTTCCACGTCCTTAGAGAGAAAATAGGGGGAGAGAATTAGAAAACTCCCTCCATTTAAATTTCAAAGATTTAAAAAAATGAATTAAAACCAATTTTAAATAATAATAATAATAATAATAATAATCATTATTATTATTATTATTATTATATACGTACATACATTAACCACCTTATTGTATAACATATATATTATACTATATGTTATATCTAATATAACATATAACCTATAATTTACACTATACAAGTATAATATAACCTATAGTTTGAATTTTCTCAATAATTCAAGGCATTTAATATAAATCAAATTTATATTAAATGTACTTATATGAATCCAATTCACATAATTAATATTTAAATCATATTCAAATATTTATTTCCTCTCAAATAAACTTTATATTATAATGTATCAAATATATTATATTAATTATATCACATATAATTAATTTAAATTACTTATAATTAATTTCCTAAATTAATTTGGATAATTCAAATTAATCCAAGATTAATTCTCAATAATCCCAGTTGAGTTATAGGGTGGACCTTATGGACATGTAGATTGAAGCTCCAATGGTACTTAAATAATTAATTAAACTCATTTAATTAAATTACTCAACGTCCATTAATTGTCGGTCACTCCACTAATAACTGACGGTTGCACTTTTCGTACTACAAATATATTTCTACTTCCATTGGATATAATCAATCAATAACAGATGACCCTTCACAAATTGCTTGTAAGTACAACTAAGCCAAAAATTACCGTTTTTCCTCTGTAGTTATATCTAACTCTTTAAGTACCACTGATCCCTTTAATGAACAATAAGTCATAGTTCAACTATGACCAAATCCCTCTCGGCCCAAGAGAGGGTGTAACACCACATTGTTCAAACCCAAAATCAGCCCTTAAGGGAGCAATTTGTTTACTTACCTCGGCATTAGGGAATGAGTGAATTTTGTCTTGTGTAGTTGTATTCCCAACTCTCCAAGAAGATGAATCCTCAATGGTAGGCTTATTGAGTCGGCGATATGGTCACTCTCACCCATACAAATCAAAGGACCGCCTTTATAGGCAGGAGTTCACAACTTAATGGGGATTCAAGTCATGTCACCTATGGTTATCCTGGTGAAATATAAGTCTCTAATATTAATGGCATTATATAATGAGACTAATCATTTCATGGTCTGGTCTTATACAAACCTCTTTGTATAGAACACCTTCGCTCACATATCTCGAAATGAATGATCAAGATCAGATCATCTATAGCACTTTACAACAATTGTAACACCTACAAAGCGGGTCATATTCATAGTGTCACCAGGACAAGGTATCTAACCTTATCCATCTACTACAGACCACTACTTTGTAAATGTTACAAATAATTGTAAGTGTTACAAACAATATAATCCATATCGTTCATGTGGAGACATGTGAGTGGAGGTATCTTGTATATAGAGTTGATATAAGATTAGACCATGAAATGATTTGTTTTTCTTTATAAAATCGTTACTTGAAGAGACTAACATTTCACTAGGATGATCATAGGTGACTTAACCTTAATCCTGAGTGAGTTATGAATTCCTATCTATAAAGGCAATCCTTTGATATGTATGAGTGAGAGTTGCCAATTTCTCCAACTCCATAAGTCTACCATTTTGGGGATTTGTCTGAGTAGGTAGTTGGGAACACAACTATACAAGACGGAATTCACTCATTCCCCTAATTATGAAAAGTGGATGAATTACTCCCTTAATAGCCAATATCGGGTTATGAATAATGAGGTTTCACCCTCTCATTGACCTGAAAGGGGTTAGTTTATAGCTGGACTTTAGACTTTTTATTCATTAGAGGGATCAACGATACTTAAGGAGTTAGATGTAACTATAGGGGTAAAATTGTAATTTGACCTAGTTGCAGTTATGAGTAATTCGTGAAGGGCCAACTTACTGTTGATTGGTTATATCCATGGACACATAAATATATCTACAGTGCGAAGAGTGCAATTGTAGGTCTTTAGTGGAGTGACTTGCAGTTAATGAATATTGATTTATTTAATTAAAGAGTTTAATTAATTAATCTCATATTATTGGAGCTTCTAATATGGAGGTCCATAAGCTCATTAAAGTTTAAATAAGAATCAATTCATTTTGGATTTGTTTGAATTGTTCACATTAAATAAGAGAACTAATGGTATAAGATACAACTAATGCAATATATATAGATACATTATGATATAAAGTTAATTTTGAATCAAATTCAAAATTATACTTTATTATATAAAACAAAGATGAATATTTGAATAAAGATTCAAATATTATTTATATAAATAAGCTTGATATAAAACTATAGGTTAAAATCAATATAAATGAGATTTATATAAAACTATAAGTTAAAATCAATATGTGATATTTAATTAATATTATTAAATCTAATTTAATAATATGTGATATTATTCTTTGCATTGGGGTGGGAAGTTATTAAGAGATAACTTCCCCCTTTCTCGCTCTCACATATTTGGATGAGTATGCTTTTAGAGAAGAACATACATTGTTTTTTGGATTTCAAGAACTCTCTGAAAAATCTCGTTCTCTCTAAAAAAAATCTTCATTCCCTTACCAAAATTTGAAGAGCCCACACCTCCTTCGATTCTTGTTATGAGAATAGTGAGGAAGATCGTTTGGTAGTGTCCTTACTTATTGAAGTTTTCTATTGTTTGTTGGAAGATGGAGAGTCCTTGTGTTCGTGACACTAGAAAAGGATTTTGTGAAGAAAGAATTCGTCAAGGGTGAATTTTCACTTCTTCAAACTCTCAGTAGAATACATGCTTAGAATTCTTGTGTTTATCCTGTAATAGTAGCATATTTATTTCTCTATATTTAAGCTTTAAATTTAATTTCAATTGAACAATGATCATTCACTTCTACGAGGAATTCAATTCCTTCAAGTATAACATCATGGTCAGAAATGCAAAAAGAATGCTAAAGGAAATTATTTCACACCTCCCCTGCCATTAGCATTCGTAATGAGATCTATAGCATCCTTTAGTTCGATGAGGAAACATTACACGAATACTAGGAGCGCTTCAAAATAATTTGTGTGAAATTTCCTCACCATCAGATTTCAGATCAATTGTTGTCTAGTATTTTTTACGATGGCCTGTTGCATCAAGACAAGAGCAACATCAATGCTTCCGTCGGAGGTGTCCTCGTGAACAAGACACCAAGTGAGGCAAAGAAGTTGATTGTAACAATGGTCGAGAACTCCCATCAATTTGGAACCCGTGCTTCAGTGAGTGTGAAGTCTGCATATGAGGTAAATGATCTTAAGAGTCAAATATCTAATATGGTTGTTGTTGTGAAACTAATGGCCCTAGATCAGAACAAACCTACTTCGTATATCAATTGCTCAATGACTGGCCATACATCTGAGGTTTGTCCACATGTCCAACAAGGGACAATAGTAGAGGTACACTATGCTAGAAACCAACCAGGAGGACGTCAATACAATTATAATATATGAGAACATCATGGACTGTTTCAGCCAAGCAGCTTAGGAATGGCACTGGAAGACATGGTGAAGAGCCTGATAAAGTTGATAATGCAGCTCAAGCAGAGCTATGAGCTATTTCAGTAAACGACCTCTATGCATATGCAAAATGTTACCAAGCAAATTTCTCAGCTTGTTATGTTGGTAAGTAAATTAGAAAGGCAATGAAGGAAGCTTTCTTCCCAACCCGAGCCCAATGTGTGCAATGTCAACACAATTATGACGAGCTACAATGAAACCTCCCGTACTCTTGCTCCTAAACTAGTGGATAGGCTAGAAGAGCTTGACAAAAAAGATGAATTTGAAGAAATAGATGACAAACAAACCAGTAAATGAGGGTTATAGTTTGATCCTTCATTGAATTTTAACGCTTATGTTTCTATTGCACCTTTCCCTAATAGGTTAGCTATTACTTAGGGAGTTGTATGGAAAGATGAAGTTCACATGGTCGAGTCTTTTGAGAACAATTGAAGTCCTACTGCAAAAGGCAAGATGTCATGGGTTAAGGTTGGAAACAAATCCAAGAATGAAGAGAACACAATCATCTGCTCAGGTAACTTGCCAACAAAATATGACAACCCAGGTACATTTTCCTTACCTTGTCCGATAGGTAAGATGAAACTTGAGCATATGATGCTAGACTTAGAGTCTGCAATTAACATTATGTCTGCATCTGTGTACTATGAGCTTCAGTCACATGTCCTGTATCCTACTGGTATTTAGGTTCAGTTAGCAGATTATTCTCCAGTTAAACCTCTTGGAATGATGAAAGATGTCTTGATTAGGGTTGAAGGAACTCTATACAAAGAGAACCAGTGAGCGGAAGCAAGATCATTCCAAACCCCACTGTGACAAAACATACACATTTACAATCAAACAGTAATAGTTATGCATAAACTCTAAATTTCAGCATGCTTTATAAAAATAACATTAAGGATCAAGTGAACTTACCCTTGAAGAACTACTTCTCGTTCCCCTCAATCTAACAGCACAAACATTAAACAGCACGAATGTCATGCCTCTGCAAACTCCTCGAACAGGAACAAATAACATTCGACCCTCGAATAGCAAGCAGACACCACCACGAGACTACCTTGGTATTCTCAGTGTGAGAATCCAGGAGTTGTGGCTTTGTGTGGATTTGTTAAGAGCTGTCTCTTATACACATCTAGATGTGTATAAGAGACAGTTATGGACCTGTAGCTTGAAGCTCCAACGGTACGTGAATAACTGACTAAACTCTTTAATCACGATATCCTCCATCCGTTAACTGACAGGCACTCCACTAAAGACCGACAGCTGCACTCTTCGTGCTACATACTGTCTCTTATACACATCTAGATGTGTATAAGAGACAGCTTAAAGCTCCAACGGTACGTGAATAACGGACTAAACTCTTTAATCACGATATCCTCCATCCGTTAACTGACAGGCACTCCACTAAAGACCGACAGCTGCACTCTTCGTGTTACATATATATTATACACATCTAGATGTGTATAAGAGACAGATATATAATTAACCAGTCCAATTATATCATATATAATCAAATTTCCTCTTGTTAATTTGAACACTTCAAACTAACCCAAAAACTGATTCTCAACATGAATCCATTGAGCTACCAAGGGGACCTTATGGACCTGTAGCTTGAAGTTTCAACGGTACGTGAATAACGGACTAAACTCTTTAATCACGATATCCTCCATCCGTTAACTGACAGGCACTCCACTAAAGACCGACAGCTGCACTCTTCGTGTTACATATATATTTCTATGCCCATTGGATATAACCAATCAACAGTACAATGACTCTTCACAAATCGCTCGTAAGTATAGTCGGGCCAATTTACCATTTCCCCTGTAATTACATCTAACTCCTTAAGTACCACTGATTCCTCTAATGAAAAATACTTCATAGTCCTACTATGAGTAAACTCTTCTCAGGCCAAGAGAAGGTGTGATGCCACATTGTTCAAGCCTCGGAATCAGCCCGTAAATGAGCAATTTATCTACTTACCCCTGAATTGGGAAAAGAGTGAATTTCGCCTTGTGTAGCTGAGTTCCCAGCTCCCCAATCAGATAAATTCCTAAAGTTGTAGGTTTGAGTTGGCGATCTGGCCTCTCGTGCCCATGCAAATCAAAGGACCGCCCTCATAGGCAAGAGTTTTCAACTCACTTAGGATTAAGGTCATGTTACCTATGGTCATCCTAATGAAATGAAAGTCTCTGTCATGAACGACGTTATATAACGAGACTACACATTTTGTGGTCCGGTCTTATACAAACTCTTTTGTATAGAGTATCCTCGCTCGCATGTCTAATATATGAATGGTCAGAATCAGATCATTTGTAGCATTTTACAACACTTATAACATCTATAAAGCGGGTCACACTCGTAGCGTCAACAGGATAAGGTTTTCCTCATTTATCCATATATTACAGACCATTTAAGTTATCACTTAAAGCACAATCCACTTGTATGTCATCAATACATGCCTAAGTTACAGTGATGACCAGGGATATTAGTGAAGGATCTCTTAACGAAGAGCATCCATGAGCGCATTTGGATCTTTCCGATTTCACCGTGACCGAAATACAACATATACATTCGAACATACAGTTATGTAAATAAACAGTAATTAACGACATGCTTCGAACATTAAAATGTAAGGGAAAGAGTTCTCATACCAATTGAAGACGCTCTTCAAGCTTTGGAACTCAAACGCAGCGGAAGACCTCTACGCGATCTACTATCGCCCAGCAAATGCGTCGGCTACAGCAGCACGATCAATCACGAACAAATGAACGCAGCGGGGACGACACAACCAAAATGGACCCCTTGGTATTCTCGGAGTGAGAATCCAAAGTGTGGTCTTTGGTGAGTTTGGTAGAGGTTGGAGAATGAACTAATCGTGTAGACCATAAGCAAGTGGGAAAGAAAAGGAAGTTATCGTATAGCTAAATGCTTATCGTTTAGAAGAAGCTACACGATCGTGTAGGTATTACTAAACGGTCGTCTAGGAAAAGGTAGACGATCATTTAGAAAACACGGCACGCTATACAGTCGTTTAGGAAAGCTATTCGATCGTTTAGGCGCGAGGTGTGCAATCGTTTAGGTGCTGAGCGACTATCGTATAGGCTCTCGACTTACGCGATCGTTTTACGTTTCCACATTTGATGCCAAATTTTCTGAACCTTTCGAACTTTTTGCAAAATGAAACAAAATTTTCATTTTATTCTCGGTTACAACAACCGACGCGACTGCTCCCATTACGCACGTTCGAGAGAAATTTTAGGTCAATTATCATCATAAATTAACCAATTAAATAATTAAAAAATATAATCATTTATATTCTTACCCTATAGTTTGATATCACATATCTACTATTAGTAATTTCTCCTCTACTTGATATAAATCATATTTATATCTAATTTCCTCCGAAATAATGTATCTTATACATTTAACCAATTATATCATATATAATTAACCAGTCCAATTATATCATATATAATCGAACTTCCTCTTGTCAATTTGAACATTTCAAATTAACCCAAATACTGATTCTCGACTTTATCCAAGCTACCTAGGGGACCTAATGGACCTGTGGCTCGAAGCTCCAACGGTCCATGAATAGCTGACTAAATTCTTTAGTCACGAGATCCACCATCCATTAACAGTCAGACATTCCATTAAAGACCAACAACTGAACTCTTCTTACCACAGATATATTTCTGTGTCCATCAGATATAACCAATCATGAGTATGATGACCCTTCACAAATGCTCGTAAGTACAGTTGGGCCAATTTACGTTTTGCCCCTATAGTTACATTTCACTCCTTAAGTACCATCGATTCCTCTAATGAACAATACAACATAGTCCAACTACGTGTGAACACTTCTGGGGCCAAGAGAAGGTGTGTGGCGTCACATCGTTCAAGTCCTAGAATCAGCCTTTAAGGGAGTTATCTATCTACTTGTCCCTGCCTCGGGGAAGAAGTGAATTCCATCTTGTATAGCTGAGTTCCCAACTCCCAAATTAGACGAATCCCCAAAATGGTAGGTTTAAATCGGCGACCTGGCCACTCGCACCCATACAAATCAAAGGACCACCCTCAATGGTAGGAGTTCCCAACTCACTCAAGATTGAGGTCATGTTACCTATGGTCATCTTAGTGAAGTAAAGTCTCTGTCATAAACGATGTTATATAAGGAGATGTTAACACTTCGTGATTAGGTCTTATAAAAACTTTTTGTATAGGATGCCCCCGCTCACATGTCCCCAATATGAATGATCAGGATCAGATCATATGTTACAAATCACAACACTTGTGACCATTCCACAAAGCGGGCCGCATCCATAGCGTTACCAGGATAAGGTTTCCCTTCTATATCCATATACTACAGACCATTTTGGTTATCACTCAAGACATTATCCACTTGTATGTCACCACATACATGCTTGAGTTACATACAGATAACCAGGGATTTTAGGTTTATTGGTTTGTGGTAAAGCAAATAAAACATGCAATTGAGCAAAAAACAAGATGTGAAGTAAATATCATATATTATACAACACAAGTGTTCGTACAAACTGTTTACAAACTACAGGACTCGAGACTTTAGGGCATCAACCCCAATAATTAGTTTATTGGTTTATGGTTAATGCAACTAAAATATCTCATATTTCATAGACAGTAGTGAATAAAACATCTCATATTATTACATCACAAAATGTTTGTTTATACATGTGTTTACCATAGAACCCTAAGAGATTTAGGGCATTAACCCCAACAAGGGTTAATAGTTTAGTCTTCCCTTCAGACTTTTATATTCTTGATATGCATGGAAAAAGCTCCCTTTCCAATTTATCGATCTTGTTAGGTCGATCCTTTTTAAAGACCACTAAAGCTTCAAACGATGTAGATAAAGGGTCCTTTTCAATTATGTATGAGGGACGGGTTGAAAATTTTGAGATATCTAAAACCCTTATTATCACTTATTCTGCTTGTTATAGTGTCTTACTTTTTAAGGATAGTGGTCACCCAACAAAGTTGGGGTGAAGGATGGAGTGACGACGATCAACTCCGATCATGGATGATCAAATCGAATACGGTCGAGCAATCGATCTTAAAATTTTGCACTTCCTAGAGGTAGTCAGACTTTAAAATTTTACTTGCTTTCCTATATTACATTCCCTTTCCGCAATTTTCCTTTTCTTTTGAGCGTAATGTTTCTAATCGTTCTTATTTTAATAGGTTTATTGGTGGAAAAGAGCTTAAATTGGGGAGCCAAATCCTTCATTCACTCATGATTTAGGGAAGTTTCTCCTAAGTTAATTTGAACATTTCAAATTATTTTTTCAAAACTTTTGGTCCTTGTTAATTCGTTGTGAGCTAGCATGAGAGACCTAATGAACCTACAAATTATAAGCTTCAACGATCTAAGATCAATTAGTTAAGCTCGTTAATTAATTAGTTAGGATTCATTAACTATGAAGCAAACCACTATAGACTCAAAGTTGCACTATTATGCACTGTAGTGTTGGGGTTGATGCCCTAAATCTTGTGGGTCCTGTAGTTTGTAATTGTATTATACAAACAATTTATTTTTTTAATAAAATTTGAGGTATTTTATTCGATATTTAGTAACATTAACCCACAAAACCAATAAACAAATATCAAAGGTTATCTTCTGAAGCTTAAAAATGTATATAGAGACATACAAGTAGATTATGTTTAAGTGATAACCTAAACGGTCTGTAGCAAATGGATAAGGCTGGGTACCTTATCCAGCCTTATCCTGGTGACACTATAAATATAGTCCGCTTTGTAGATGTTACAATTGTTGTAAAATTCTACAAATGATCTAATCCTGATTATTCATGTAGAGACATGTGAACGGGGATGTTCTATACAAAGAGGTTTGTATACAACTAGACCACAAAATGAATAGTCTCATTATATAACATTGTTAATAATAGAGACTTACATTTCACCAGGATGACCATAGGTGATATGACCTAAATCCTGATTGAGTTGTGAACTCATGCCTATGAAGATGGTTCTTTGATTTGTATGGATGAAAGTGGCCAGTTCGCCGACTCAATATGCCTACCATTTTGGGGATTTTTCTGATTGGGGAGCTAGGAATACAACAACACGAGACAGGATTCACTCATTCTCTAGCATTGGGGTAAATAGATAAATCACTCTATTAATGGCTAATTTCGGGGCTTGAACAATATGGTGTCACACCTTCTCTTAATCTGAGAGGGGTTTGGTCATAGTTGGACTATGACTTATTGTTCATTAGAGGGATATGTGATACTTAAGAAGTTAGATGTAACTACAAGGGAAAAACGGTAATTTTGGTCCAGCTGTACTTACAAGCAATTTGTGAAGGGTCATGACGCTGTTGACTGGTTATATCTAATGGACACAGAAATATATCTATAGTGCGAAGAGTGCAACTGTCAGTCTTTAGTGGAGTGACAAACAATTAATAGAAGTTGATTAATTTAATTAAAGGGGTTTAGTTAATTGATCAAGTATCATTGGAGCTTCAATCTACATGTCCATAGATCTCCTCGGTAGCTCAACTGGGATTAATTAAGAATCAATTTAATTTTGGATTAATTTGAATTGTTCAAATTATTTAAGAGAATTAATTATGATATAATTAATATAATGTATTTGATACATTATAATATAAACATTTATTTTGAGAGGAAATATCTGAATATGATTCAAATATTAATTATATGAATGATTCATGTAATTAAATTTATATGAATTTGATTCATTTAAAAACTATAGGTTAAAATTTAATATGGATTTGATTTATATTAAATACTATAGATTTTATGAGAGATTAATAACCTTATGTTATATTTGATATAACACAAGGTTATATATATATATATATATATAATTAGTTATATATTTATATTTATAGATATATAATATATAATTTTATAATTTTTAAATAAAAATGGGAGGGAGTAATGTAACTCCTTACACCTAAAATCTCTCTATTTTTTTTTTCGTGAGTGGGGAGTTGCTATGGAGTAGTTTTCTTCTCCCAAAAACATAGAATGTCTGTGTTCTATTGCATGTTCAATGTTCTATTGCATGTTCAATCTACCCTTTCAGAGTTTTTTCAAAAGAAAAATCCTCTCTCAAAATCTCTCCCTCTTCCAAATTAATTATAGAGCATCACACACTCCTGTGATTCTTAATCCTTAAGGAGAATACAAAGGACTCTCTTTTGGTGGTGTCCAAATTTGGGATTGGTTTTATTGTTATTTGTTGAGATCGTGATCCAAGGAGATTTATAGATCATATCAAGATGAATTTGTGAAGATTCTTTTGGCTTCAAGGCTAAGTTTAACCCTAAATCCCTTCTGTATTGTGTTAAAGCATGTTGTATTTTTCTTTAGAATGCTAACTAGGTTTTTATGAAATAATAATTGGGATCGATTCTACTTCCGCATCGGACTTCACAATCCTTCATGTAGAACATGTTGGGTTTATGGATATAATTATTACACGTAATAATTAGTCATTACACGTAAGTCGATCCTTCACGAATTGTTTGTAATTACAGCTGGTCAAATATCTGTTTACCCCTCCACTGATCCTATAAAGAACAAATTATTTATGGTTCAACTGTAAACCAAGTTCCTTTCAGGTCAATGAGAAGGTGGAGTTCCATTGTTCAAGTTCTGGAATCAACACTTAAGGGAACTACTTATCTACTTACCCTATATAGGAAGGAGTGAATTCTATCTTATGACATTACGTTTCCGGCTCCTCACTTGGTCAAATCCCCAAAATGATCGACAAATTGAGTCAATGACTTGGGCCACTCTCACCCATGCAAATCAAAGGATGAGCCCTCACAAGCTGGAGTTTATAACTCACTCAGGATTAAGATCGAGTTACATATGATCATCCTTTGAAATATTAATCTATTCAGTTAACAGAGTTACAAAGAGAGATTAAGATTTTGCGGTCTAGTCTTATACGAACTCATTGTGTAGGATACTTCCGCTCGTATATCTTCACATGAGCGATTTGGATCACATCATTTGTAACAATTGCAAAGTAGGCCATATTCATACTGTCTCCAAAATAAGATACCTAACCTTATCCACAAACTATATACACTTTAGATTATTGCTTGAACATGACCCACCTGTATGTCAACTATATATTGCTCAAGTGTCATATAAATAACTTTGGATTTTGCTTTATTAGATTTAGTTATGCAAATGTAAAACATAAAATAAAATAACAAATTATTTTATTAATAATCAATAAATTGTTTATTTATTTACAAATCACTAGTTTATGGTATAAAACCCAAAGTCTAGTGCAAACATACACTGTTAAATGTTATAAACTTGGTTCCAAGTATCGTATCTCAAAATATTAGTTGCACGTCAATTCATTATAAGACAATACTAACAATTCAAAATCGATGGTAATAGGTGGAAAGAAGTGAGATTTTTTTGTTGTGTGCTGAATATTAAAGTGAACAGTATATGACAACAGGGATTTATATCTTGAGTTATGCGGTCACATCAAGTCAACATCGACTAGACTATGGACATAAAAATACTCCTATTTATTCTTGTTCATAAGTTCCTTTATAATCCTAAGTAGTTAGTCCTATATTTCTATGGTTAACTGAAACTTAGATTGATTCGTGCAGTTGCTAGGTCCTATGGTACTATAACTTCTATCTAAGGTTACATGACAACCTATGTCTAGGTTATTAGTCTCACATTCTTTTGTAAAATCTGTTTTTATCTAAACCTTCTAAGTACTAAGACTTAACTAACATGCTAAATTAAATGGTCAATTAAACTTAACAAGATAACACTTTACTCAATGAAAAAAGTAAAAATGACAAAGTGAAATGACGTGATAGCATTAACTCAAACCATATTGTCTTAGGGTAACCACATGATCGAATCCCTTAGAAAATTAGCCAATAACTAGAGAATAATGAATGAACTTCATTAATGCAAAAGCCATGAGCTACAAATGTCAACTTCAAAGAGTAAAATTTAAAGAAAAGAAAGAACAATAAAGAATAAAATGAACAAGTGCTAGAAAACAATAGTACAAATTCCTTGAGTCAAAACCTCACTCTCAAAAGCTCTCTAAGACGAATTCAATCTCTTTCAAGGATGAATCCTCACTTTGTATACGTTTTCACATGTAGGGTTACTTAAAGACTACTTTTCTTAGAGGAACTCTCATTCTTGAAGAATTTTTTTGATGTATCTTGTGAGATCTCTATCATAAGGCTTTAAACCCTTTATATAGGCCAAAGTAGGTGGGGAATGACTAAAATTTATGCCTTGGATGTATCCCAGGTAGTTAGAGCTGGAAACGACTATGAACTGAAAAACTAACAAGTTTAACAACTGGGCGCGATCTTACCAAAATTAGGGCATGATGCGAGCACATCGCAAGCTTCATACGGGCGCATCACTACTCGTTTATGCAAAAACGATCAAAGCTTTTGGCTCATGAAATTGGTTCAAAATAGTTAAAAATAACTTAAAACGATTCGATAATACGTGTTTGCTCATTTTACTCATTTTAGGCCATTATGGGGTTAAATTATAATATGAAGTCCTTTTTTTACTAAAGAAAAATAGCAAAATATATAGTAAAAATATGTAATTTGACATTTATCAATAATCATTACAATGTACACCTTTCAAATTTAATAGACTTCTATTTGATTTATTAGAGAATAATATATATCAATTATAAATTTTGCACCTCGGGATAAAACAATATTTTCTTTTAAAGAATCTTCAATCAAGTCTAGAGGACTTGATATAATGGCATTATAAATTTTTAAAAACATATTTTCTATTTTTAAGTACAATGTGTATAGTGATACTATATTTGCAAAGTATAAATATTCATCATTCATATTCTATTCATGAGATTTGAAAGAATGTTAGAAGCTCCAACTCCGTATCAAGGTCACGGTCGATATTTTCACTATCATCAATATTGCCACTATCATCAATATCGTCACTATCATCAATAAGAAAACCCGTAGGCTTGTTGTCCAGGAACTTGTTCAGAAATACTGTAATGAAAGGAAGATAGGAGTTTGTCGCTAGGTATTTGACCAAATAGGATCGTCCAGTTCCTATAGAACGCAAAAAAAATTAAATATACCATATTCAAGATGGGTCAAAAAGAATAATTATCTCTTTGAAAGATTTATGAAATTTGTAACATCTAAATATATCATAATTTGGGAGTTAAAAATATTAGTTATCTCTTTTTAGGAGATTCAAATAAATTTTCAATATTTGCTTCTATACCTTCTTTTCGTTACTATCTACAATACTCCATGATTATTTTCTCTTTTTAATCACATTTGATAAATTGAATTCTTCAAACCATTATATGTATGTGGTTTTAATATCACAATTACTTCTTTCTACATCATGATCATGACCTTAACCACAATATATTATTGAATATTGCAATATTTACTTCAGAGAATAATATAAGTTGAGATTCATAATTATGCATTATATCATATGCACATTTGTTCTATTCAATCTCTATTTGTTCATCAAAATGTTTCAAAATTTCTTTCTCAAATTAATATAAAAGCCTATTAGACATATGAGAATAATGAAAAGTAACATATGCTCGTAAGTTTATAAGCATTTATTATTTACAATATGTACAACTACAGGTGCATCTAATAAAACTGAGCAAAGACCAACAACTTTAACTACATCTTATATATTAAAATAAACATCAATTGATTTATGCAACAAGTTTTAGGAAGAGTAATTAATTATTATGTATAACTTTTAAGCTTTGTGGTAAGATGATTCAATAAAATACATATAATCACTATATATTCTAAAATTCTTTGAATTTATGCAAAATATACGACATTCAAAATAAATTTCGTTATCATCCTAACAAACAAAAATTCGACTAATTCAACATCTAGGTTAGTTCCTAGATAGAAGTGTTTCCTTATTGTAAACTTAAACACCTCAACCTAGTTATAACTATCTTTAGATAGAGTCCCTTATAGTCAATTATTTATTTATTTATTTCAATTTCGTTAATCTATTAATTAAGAGTTAAATAAAGATTAATGAATCAAGTGAATTATTAAATATTATTTAAAATAGTTTATTCACTTAAGAAATAATTTGTAATATCTAAAATATTAAGCATTTGAAAATTAATTAAGATCTTGGATATTTATTCTAGTCATATTTGAACGATAAAAGATAATATTATTGGAACAAAATCTTAACAAATAAAAAAATAGAGAAAAATACATTTTTTAACCCCATTACTATAAATTTGGACTTTGTTGATGACAAAAAAGTAAAAGAAAAAAGAAAGACCTATGTTGATGGCCAAAAAGTGTCAAGAAAGCCCCTATCAAGAAAGTTTGAACGTCAACAAAAATGGTTTTGTTAATGCCCAAAAAAGTCAACAAACCTCTTTGTTGGTGTTTTTTACCATAAAAAAGGTATTTTGACGTTAATTGCTCGTCAACTATATGGAAAAATCGTCAATGAAAGTCTCTTTGTTGATAATTTTTTGAACATCAAGATAAGGTAATATTGATTTTTTTGCCACGAACTATTTTTAAAAAACGTCGAGTATAACTTTTTATCGATGTTTTTAGCATGTCAACAAAACTATATTATTGTATGTCATTCTCTATGTTTTTATTGACAGTTTTTAAGTGTCAACTATACACTTCTGTTGATGTTTTTATCCATCAACTATACTGATTTGAAAAAAAAAAAAAAAAAAAAAAAAAGGGTCATTGAGACCCCTCATATGCAACCTATAATTGATCACCCCAAACAAACTTTAAACCTAAAATTTGCACTCATACCTAATGTAACTCGTAGTACTCAACCTGTATTTTACACACAAATTACAAATGTACCGAATCTCTTGCATAGAATTAGCTAACACAACTACAAACCAACAATTACACAACTCTGCAAACTCAACAGCTATGCAACTCCTGCAAAATAACAACTATACACAACTCTTGCAAAGCAACAACCACACGACTCTTGTAAATCACTAACTACACAACTCCAAGTTTTCAATCACACATGGCTATATTATCAGAATTAGACAATTACAAAATGTATAATTTCTCCTAAAATCAATAATTACAAAACCAGCTACCAACCACTACACAACTCCTTTACACCAATAACTATACATAACTCTAAATTATTAATTGTATTTTATTTAATAATTTCAGTGTAATTTTTTTATTTTCCAATCTCATTCTTTCTAAAATATATTAAATAAGTGTATTTTTGTCATTTTACTAAGGCTTATGACGTGATACACATTAGGTTTTGGGGGCTATATAAAATCTGGCCATTAAGTTGTAAAAAACAATTTTTGGATTTTCGAATTTTTTAAACATTTGTATTGATGATAAGGATTCATCATCAACCTTATTCTTGATCTAGAGTTGCATGCTTGAGCATTTAGGCAAGATTGATGAACTTGCTTGTAAAGTTTTCAAATCTCGAATAGAGAATTAATTCTCCTTATTTCTTAGTCTTCGATCAAAAGATAATCTAACTTTAATCTTTCCTTTGGATTGACATAAATTGATTTGAGGGTTTTAAAATTTGTTGTGAGGAGTTCAACTAAAAGGATTCTGATTTATAAATACTTAAAGTTTTCATATCATTTAGTATCAAAGATCAAGCTCTATGTTTAATTGAATTGCATTATTATTTTAGTCTTTTCTAATTAGGGTTTTCAAATAATTTGGTATCAAAACCTAGGTACTCTTGATCGGATATATTCTACGAGTATAATCTTTATTTGTTTGAATTTAGAAATTTCATCTTTAGATTTTGTTGTTTATTATTTTGAGAAAAAATTGTATTTAATTGTTAGCCTTGATTTTTTCTTTTAAAATTGTTAGATTTGATTTTGTATGAAATATAGTCACTAAAAAACCTAAAGTTATGTTTGTTAGAGTGTGGGTTCATCGCCTATAGAGAAGAAGAAGAGAAGTTCTTTTTTTTAAAAAAAGAGGCAAAACTGTTGGCGGACTTTTTTTTTTTATATAAAGGTATTGTAATTAAAGTGTGGATGAGGAATCAAATCTCTGACCTCGAGGTCGAGATACAAATACTTTGTCAGTTGAGCTAAGTGATGTTGTGGAGATTTGAAAAAAAAAAAAAAAAGTACTGCAAGCAGTGTTGGATGGAGAAAATTTAGAACACTTTTTTTTTTTTTTAAAAAGAGAAATTGGTGTTTTGAATTCCAATGAAAGAACCCAGGTGGAAGTTATAGCTTGTAGTTGATCATATTTGGTTGCTAGATGTTTAATTCACGATTCACGAATGGTCTGTCAAGGATTTTGTTGAAATTGAGATTGGACAGAAGCACACCTTACAAAATTTTAAAGGTTGTAATTTCTTGTTGTTTCTCCATGGCGGATGAATAAAGTTTTAGTCTTTGAACTTCTTCAAGATTAGTTAGAGAGTTTCTTGAACTTACAATTCATGTTGAGTTGCATGTCAAGAACATTATGAAAGAATCGAATTTCTCGCGAAAACGTGTAAACGTCATGTAAGTGACATTCAATTTTGAAATAAACAAAATACAGAGAACATACAGATAAACATTTAATTAAATCTTTTAAGCATGCATTTCTACAGAGATGAAGAGGAAGAGAAGACTCACCCTTGTAGAGTACTTTCTTCACGAAATTTTCCTCGTCAAGATCACGTACAAGTCCTTTGCACGAACATTGAAACACTTCCAAGAACATGAACACTAAAACACAGCAACCAAGTCTACAAACACCACTACGTAGTGACTTTGTAATTCTCTCGCAAGGAATAAAGATGTGTGAGCTTCTTAGAGTTTTTGGGAGAATGAAAAGATGAATGGTAGAGAGATTTGAGAGAGCATTTTTTAGAGAGATTTTTCTTCTGTGTGTTTCACGTTCAACTACCACATCTCTTTTGTATTCTCAATTACATAATAAAAGGAAGATTGAGGGAGTTCCTTTAACTCCCAACCCATGTGAAAAGAGTAACTCTCCTGTAATGGAGAGTTATAAAATGATATTATTTTATCATATAATATAATATACAAATTAATTAACTAACTTAAATAATCATTTGTATAACATACATTTTAATCACATTAAAATGCAAATTTCTCTTTTAATCTATAGTTTAATATGAACCCTATTCACATTAAATTTTAACCTATAGTATTTACATGAATCTTATTCATATAAATAATATTTGAATCTTATTCAAATATTTATCTCTCACATATTATATAGTTTTAATTATAAATCATATTTATAATTAATTATATACTATAATGTATCACTATACATTATATTTCATATTAATCATGTTAATATAACTAATACATTTAATTCCCTTGAATAATTTGAACAATTGAAATTATTCCAAAAACAATTATTCCTTGTGTTTATCTTTAGTGAGCTAGCAATGGACCTTATAAACCTACAGATTAGAAGCTCTAATGATACAAGATTAATTAATTAAACTCTTTAATTAAATTAATCAATATTCATTAATTGTCTGACACTCCATTAAAGATTGACAGTTGCACTCTTCGCACTGTAAATATATTTATGTGTCCACGAATATAACCAATCAACAGTAAGTCGACCCTTCGCGAATTACTCATAACTATAGTTGGATCAAATTACCATTTTACACCTAGAGTTACATCTAGCTCCTTAAGTACCACTGATCATTCTAATAAATACTTAGTCATAGTCCAACTATAAACTAGACCCCTTGATGACGGACAGAAATGTACGTCATTATAAGCCTTTTATTTAGAATTATGAGGGCTGTTAAGTAGAATATGCGGCGATTATACTAAGGATTCATGAGAAAATGAGCTTGCGTCGATCGGCATTAAGAATCTCGACTAACGCACTTTTATGTGTTATTATGCGTTCAACTATTTATCTTTGTAGCAAACACAGGAATTGATCGCATGCGTGGAAGCCAGGCTATCGCGAAGTCGATCGCATGCGGTGATCGCATACCTCCGTCATATGGGTGTTGCAGCGACCAAGCGAATGCGGTCATCGTAAAGAGATTGCGGCTACAAAATAATAACCATAATAGAAGGGTGATCGCAAGGTTGGTGGAATAAAAGCATGAACGCATATACTAGGGTCATCAAAAAGATGATATTGACATTTCACCTACCACGCCGCGAGTGACAGAGATTCAGAAAAGGACCATCGAGCCGCGAGTGTCAGATTCAAAGCAGGTCCATAAATGTTATCGACGATCAAGCTCTATAAATAGAAGCCTTAGAGCACAATTTCAAATCATCCAAGGTCCCCTGCCTGAAGGCTACCTTCGGGTGGATCCTTGTGATCCAGACCAAAGCGTGAGAAGATAGTCTTGAGAGTTCTTCATCCCCTCAACCATTCCAAGTGACGACCGGAGCCTTCCTCGGAGTTAGATCTCGAGAGAATCTCCACCACCCATCCATGGCACCACCGGCAGCTGATGACGGGCAGAAATGTACGCCATCATAAGCCTTTTATTTAGAATTATGAGGGCTGTTAAGTAGAATATGCGGCGATTATACTAAGAATTCATGAGAAAATGAGTTTGCGTCGATCGGCATTAAGAATCTCGGCTAACCCACTTTTATGCGTTATTATGCGTTCAATTGTTTATTTTTGTAGCAAACGCAGAAATTGATCGTATGCGCGAAAGCCAGGCTATCGCGAAGACGATCACATGCGGTAATTGCATACGTCAGTCGTATGGGTGTTGCGACAATCAAGCGAATGCGGTCATCGCAGGGAGATTGCGACTACAGAATAATAACCATAATAGAAGGGCGATCGCAAGGTTGGTGAAATGCAAGCATGAACGCATACATGGGATCATAAAAAAGATGATGTTGACATTTCACCTACCACGCTGCGAGTGGCAGAGATTCAAAAAAGTACCATCGCATCGTGAGTGCCAAATTCAGAGCACGTCCATAAATGTTGACGGCGTTCAAGCTCTATAAATAGAAACCTTAGAGCACAATTTCAGAACATCCAAGGACCCTGCCTGAAGGCTACCTTCGGGTGGATCCTCATGATCCATACCAAAGCGTGAGAAGATAGTCTTGAGAATTCTTCATCCCCTCAACCATTCCAAGTGACGACTGGAGCCTTTGTCAGAGTTAGATCTCGAGAGAGTCTGCTTCACCACCCATCCATGACACCACCAGCAGCCTTGACACACATCTGATGGAAGCAATCTTGCTTCCATCTGGCCCTCTATTTCTCTTCTATCTTTGTATTGTATTACATTGTGGCTTAAGAGATTAATACATTTTGTGATAAATGCATTTCTATATTTTCCTTCAATTCCATCTCCATCTTCATTTACTCAACATCCTTTACTTTCATTGCATCATTAAGTAAGACTGCTAGAGTATCGCATACTTAATCATGTGGCATAGACATATGAAGCATGTAGCAAACCACCGAGAGGTGTGCGTTGCACGAGTGTTGTGAGAAAATCCTATTTGCTTAGTTTGAAGCTGTAGCAACGCTTGTCTATAAACGGATGCAATGCTTGTCTATGAGTAGAATCAGCAACAACCAACTGCCCGGGAGGGTAAGTAGTTGACTGCATTAAGCAACATAAGCAAGTGTTCATTAGAGATAGGAATAATCTTACGTCAACCATGTTTTATGTGATTATCTTGTCTTATGTATGCGTCCATCACCCTTTTAAAGCTACTCGAGAGAGAGTCTAAAGAAAGAATCTAGACTTGAGAGAGCTAGGTTAGAATCTAGGCTTGAGAAAGTCAGATTGGAATCGCATAAGCAAGAATGGAGACTTAGGAATAAGCTCTGTTTGTTATTACACAGCGTATGCACCCTTTAAATAGGATATGGTGGTATGTGGTCATCTTGTTTATGTGTGAGAGCATGTGAGCATGAATAGAGACTTAAAAATAAGGTCTCTCGACACTATCGCATATACATCGCATGCGTCTACGTCAAGTGTGTATAGCATGATCGCATAGCTTACGTTGGCTAGGGTTACCCTTGCGGTTAAGCTTAGTGTTGCGGTGAAGACATCTTTGCCATTTTATCTATTTTTCCATGCATTTTACTACGCGTTAACAGTTGTCGTGTCTCCATCTCTCACAGTCATACTTCCACTGCTTAAGCTGTTAGTTAGGAGTAGGAGTAATGCATAGTCCATAACCCTCAACATTCTTTTATTCTTCGCCGCAAACACATTACTTCATGACATTTAGCTACAAGTCCCTGAGTTCGACCTCGAATCACCCGAGAAACTTGCGATCTCGTTATACTTGACGAGAGAACAAGAAAACTTATGATGGGAACGCATGGTCATCACATACAAGATTAACACATACTTTCCATTCCAACGCATGAGAACAAACGCATAGCCTAAGACATGCATCATATATGCGCTTCCAAACTTTTATTACCATCCCTCTCTGGCCAGTGAGAGGGTGAGGTGCCTTATTTTTCAAGACCCGAAATCAACCCTCAAGAGAGCAATTTATCTACTTTTCCTCAAGATAGGAATGAGTGAATTCCATCTTGTGTAGCTGTGTTCCCAGCTCTCTATTCGGACAAATCTCCAAAATGGAAGGCTTATTGATGAAGAAACTCTTATCAAAGAGTACCTCTGAGTAGAAGCAAGATCGTTCCAAACTCATTGTGACATAATTACCGCATTTACAATCCAACAGACTAGATATGCATTAACAACAAATTACAGGCATGCTTTCAAACTTAACGACAAAGAAAACGAAATGCGTACCAGTTGAAGAACCTTTCTTCGCCTTAATTCTCGTTCTCGCTAAGGACTGCTCCTCTCGCTCTCGCTGAGATAGTCCAAGCAAATCGTCCACCAAATCGTCTACCCATGAACGGCCTCCTCACGAACACGACAGAAGGGAAGACACCATCACTTGGAACCCTCGATATTCTCAGTGTGAGAATCCAGGAGGTGTGGACTCTGTTGGATTTGGTAGACGGAAGGAGGAAAAGCCAATCGTATACCATGACCAAGCAAGTGGGAGAAGTCAGGTGTCTATCATATAGACGATGCTTGATTGTTTAGGTAGAGATACATGATCGTTTAGTAAAAGGGTCGTGATTGTATAGACAATCGTTTAATAAACGCTTGGGCACACGATCATTTAGAAAGAGCTAGATGATCGTTTAGCAAAACCTATGCGATCGTTTGGTAAACCGCGCGCATGTATACGATCATTTAGAAACGTTGAGCTATCGTGTAGGCTCTCAGTTTGCTATACGATAGGCAGTATACAAAATTCGTGAGCGAATGTCTGATCCGTTGCAAAATGAAAACAATTTTCATTTTATCCTTCAGTTACGAAAACTAAATGCAACTCTCATTATCATTTGGTTACGGAGAAAAAGCCGGCACAATTATCATATTATTGTAAAAAAATAATAATAAATATAATCATATTATATTTATTAACCTATGATTTAATATCAAATCCAATGTAACTTATGAACCATAGTCCTTTTCTCCTCCACTAGATATAAATCATATTTATATCCATTTCCTCCAATTAATGTATCTCAGACATCATGTCAACTATATCATATATAATTGACCCGTTCAATCATATCATATATAATCAAACTCCCTCTTGTCAATTTGAACACTTCAAACTGACCCAAAAACTGATTCTCAACTTGAATCCATTGAGCTACCAAGGGGACCTTATGGACTTATGGCTCGAAGCTCCAACGGTACGTGAATAGCTGACTAAACTCTTTTGCCACGAGATCCACCATCCGTTAACTACCAGACATTCCACTAAAGACCAATAGCTGCACTCTTCTCACCACAAATATATTTTTGTGTCCATCAAATATAACCAATCAACAGTACGATAACCCTTCACAAATACTCGTAAGTACAGTTGGGCCAATTTATCGTTTTGCCCTTGTAGTTACATCTAACTCTTTAAGTACCACTGACCCTCTAATGAACCTGTCTCTTATACACATCTAGATGTGTATAAGAGACATGTATAGACACCTCTCGGGCCATGAAAAGGTGTTTGGCGCCACATCGTTCAAGCCTTGGAATCAGCCCTTAAGGGAGCAATCTATCTACTTACCCCTGCTTCGGGGAAGGAGTGAATTCCATCTTGTGTAGTTGAGTTCCCAGCTCCCAAATCAGACGAATCCCCAAAGTGGTAGGTTCGAGTCAGCGATCTGGCCACTCGCACCCATGCAAATCAAAGGACCACCCTCAAAGGCAAGAGTTCTCAACTCATTCAAGATTGAAGTCCTGTTACTTATGATCATCCTATTGAAGTGAAGTCTCTGTCATGAACGTCGTTATATAACGAGACTATAGCACTTCATGGTCCGATCTTATACAAACTTTTTTGTATAGGACGCCCCCGCTCGCATGTCTCCACATGAATGATCAAGATCAGACCATCTGTAGAAAGTCACAACACTTGTAACTATTCTACAAAACGGGTTACATCCGTAGCGTTACCAGGATAAGGTTTCCCTCTTATATCCATATACTACAGATCATTTTGGTTATCACTTAAGGCATGATCTACCTGTATGTCTCCATATACATGCTTAAGTTACAAATGACAACCAGGGATCTTAGTTTATTGGTTTATGGTAAAGCAATTAAAACATCCAATGTTCATAGACAAAGTGAAGAAAATATCATATATTATACATCACAAGCTTTTGTTCAAAACTGTGTTTACAAACTACAGGACCCAACGAGAGTTTAGGGCATCATTCCCAACAATAGAGTCAGTAAATCTAGCCACACGGGCCCATATGAATCAAAGGATCGCCCTCATAGACAAGAGTTCACAACTCACTCAAGTTAAGGTCAAGTCACATATGGTCATCATAGTGAAATGTTAATCTCTTCAAGTAACGACATTATAAAGAGAGACTAATCATTTCGCGGTCTGGTCTTATACAAACTCTTTGTATAGGATATCTTCACTCACATGTCTCCACGTGAACAATCAGAATTAGATCATTTGTAATACTTTACAATTATTGTAACAATTATAAAGTGGGTCGTTCGTAGTATCACCAGGATAAGGTACCCAACCTTATCCGTATACTACAAACCATTTAGGTTATTACTTAAACAAGATCTACCTATATGTCAACCACATTACATCTTTAAGTAACATAAAATAACCTTGGATCTTAGTTTATTAGATTGGGTTAATGCACAGTAAATGTCAACTAAAATAACATCCTATTTTATTAAATAAATAATTTGTATACAAAATTTACAAACTACAAAAACCTACGAGATGAGGGGATCATCCCAACACATTCAAGTAGGATTGGTCATCCTATCGTATGAAGTGTTCGAATCTTGAATCAAAGAACTTGTTTTTTTTCCTCTCAAGATATTTGGTCTTAAAGCAATTTGTGTCTTACTCGATCCTTAGGGTTGAAATCAAATCAATTTGAGGGTTTTAGTGATTGAGTATTAGGGGTCCTCATACCAAAAGAGTTTCTAATTCCAATTTACTATGGTTTTCATATCATTTGGTATTAGAGCTTAAGCTCTCGATTGGGTATATGTTTTATTAAATTGCTTTATTTGTTGAGTCTTTTCTAATTAGGATTTTCATATCACAACCTCAAAGGTATGCGGAAAAAAGGGAAAGAAGAAATGGTTTGCCTTCTAAAAAATCCTCATAGGTGTTAAAACACCTTCTAAAAAATCCTCATATGGGTTAAAACAATCCCTAAGATGCTTGCACAAAAGGTTTGATCTTTTTATATCCAATGTGGTATTCACAAGAAGCTCATATAATAGTGTCTACTTAAATTTAAAGCTTATTCCTCTACTCTCTATTTACTTTTATATGTAGATGACATGTTTCTTGTAAGCCAAAACAAAGTAGATTTAAGGAAAGTAAAGATAACTTTGAAGGAAGAATTTGACATGAAAGATCTTGGAGAATCTAAGAGAATTCTGTGGATAGAAATTCCTAGGAAAAGAGATCGAGGATTTCTTAAATCAGTCAAAGTGTCCATTTTTATAAGATTTTAGAAAAACTCGACATCTTAGAGGCTTAATTAGTAATTGTACCATTGACACAACACTTCAAGTTATACGTTGTTAATTCCCTAAAAACATTAAATTCAGAACATGTTAATTAATTAGATGTCTAGGATAACTTAATCATGAATAGCAGGGAGTTTAATGTATTTGATAATATCCTCAAAACCATGTTTATCCCATTCCACAAACTTGGCTAGTAGATATATTACTAACCCTAGAAAGAGACATTGAGAAGCTACAAAAAGGATACTTACGTATCTAAAAAGGACACAAGAAGCTAGCCTCTTATATAAATCATGCCAAGCTAACACACATGAGATCTATGGCTTATGGACTCAGATTATGTAGTGATTTGGATAAACAAAGGTTTTTAACATGATATATCTTCCTAATTGGGGAAAATTTGCTAAGTTGAAAAGCTACCCTACAACCAATCATTGTTTTATTAAATGCTAAAGTTGAATACATAGCCCTATGATCAGAAGTTATAAAAGAGGTTCTATGGCGTAAGAACTTACTCAAAGACTATGGAATTTCATAAGAGATAGTTAAGATCTATTGTGACAATCAAAGTGCAATACATCTATTGAAAAATCAACATTTTCATAGTAGAACTAAACATATAGATAGTAAACTTATTTTCATTAAAGAACAAATTGAAAAATGGGAAGTAGAAGTTATCAAGGTTTATATCTCTAAAAATGTAGCAGATATGTTGGTAAAACTAGTTGCAAGAATGAAGTTTATCAGATGCTTTGACATAAGTGGCTTCATAAATCCTAAGAAGGGATTAAAAAAAAGTTAATATGGGAGCAATTTTCTAATTCGTCCTAATTATTCTTTCAAGGTGGAGATTTAAAGAGGAAATCTTATGATTAAGCTTTATGTTATGGAAGTAAAAAGCAGTTATTGTCAATTATGTACTCATCTATAAATAAGAGCGTTTAATTATAAAAGAGGTAGAGTGAAATACTTGTATGAGACAGTAGAAACCTTTGTAAACTTTTCTTCAATTGAATCCAAGCAGTTGGTCCTATTTGCATAGTGGACGTAGGCTCACATTTTCTTCAATTTATCTCCTCCATCTCTCTCTCCCTCACGCCGGCACACCCCCTCCCCCAAAATTCTCTCTCTCTTTTGTCTTCACGAAGCACCCCCACCATCTGAGATTTTTCCTCCCCACGTTTGTCCCTTCTCCCAGCAGCCGCGCTGCCACTCGCCTCCAGCCAGTGCCTCACCGCAGACAACGCCGCCGCTAGCCTCCAGTCAGTCGCCGCGTCGTCTGCGAGATCTGAGTGCGCTGCTCGTCCGCCACCACTGATCTACCGCATAAATTTTCTTTCCTTCGTCACTGTTCTTGTTGAATCTTGGCTTCAGGATTGAAATTGGTGTGGAATTTATTTGCTTTTTAGTGGGTCGATTTTGTTGGCGTTTTCGGCATAGTTTGAGAACATTAAGTTGAATGCTGCTAGTGTTTGATTGCTTGAGCTAGTCTTGGAATTTCGACTTGAGGTAAGTAATCTTACTATTGGAACCGCCTTTGTGCCGAACGATAAGATTAAGGATAATTTTGTTGATTCTGAGATTGAATGAATTGTTTAGAAAGAATATATATGAAGGAACTCTTATTGAAGAAGATACTTGAGTGGAAGCGGATCGTCCAAATTCTATTAATTATTGACAACACAATTTACAGTAAACATACAAGATATGCATTCAAAATAAATTACAGCATACTTGATACAAGAAAAAGGGTTCAAGATACATTATCCTTGAAGAACCTTTCTCTTCACGTATCCCTCGAACAATCACGAGCCTCGAATAGAAACAACAACTCTTGAAGACCTTCTTCAAGATATTCTCGAACCAAACAAAGAGGACATAATCACAACGAGCCTTTGGTATTCTCGGGCTGAGAACTCAGGAGTGATGGACTCTGACTATTTTGGTTCGGAGGGATAGTTTGAGTGTGGAGGAAGAAGATTGAGGAACACACAAAACTTTTTTGCAAACTCAATCGTTCAGTAAATTACAACGTTCAAGCAATAGAGGTGAAGGAAATCGGAAGCGAGATTTCCATGAGCAGCGGAACAAGACTATTCCAAATTACAATCATGAATTAACATATGTTTACAGTCGACTTCAAAACAAACGGTTATACAATTACAATGCAGAAATTACAGCATGAATATCTGCAAATGCAGTAAGAGAGTAAAACTCTACGTACATAGATAGAAGTGTCTCCATGCTCCATTGCATACGAACGCTGGAACAACAACAGCCTCGAACATCCAATCTACACGACTGCAACACCGTAGCAACACAGCATGAACACTTCGCGCTCGTCCTCAACGATCTCCTCGGTCACGAACTACTCTACAACCGGAGCTGGAACTCACAATGCTACCTGAAGATCTATAGAGGAAGGTAAGCGTGAATTTAAGTTATTCTCAGTTAGTATTTGAGATAGAAATGTTTATGTTGTAGATAGTTTGGTTCAACGTCTAGCTTAGAGATGGCTATGTAAGGTATCGTTGGAAAAACTAAGAAAGTTGATATCGGAGTAGCACAGTGGAAGCGTGGTAATAGACGAGGTTACAACAGTGGTTGTTGTGGAACCTTAAACCAGAGTTAGTTTGAGTAAATTTCGAGGACGGAATTTTCTTAAGGGGGAAGTAAATATGAAACCCGAATTTTCATTATTCCTACTTAAGCAGGTGGTTAAGGAAATTAACTAAGTAAAAGTTAAATCCTATGTTGAAGAGAAGGAAATTTCTAGGTGTTGAATAGATTTTCCTTGAGTAGTTTGAGTTAAGCTTTAATCGATGAAAAATTGACAAAGTGTTGGACTAGGCAGTGCTATGCATTGACCATAAGATCTTGAAAAGATTACTTGGGCAAAGGGAGAATTTAAAGTGGGAGTGACGAATGCCTTGGAGGTTAGACCAACGCATTAGACTCAATGGATGCATTGGAAGAACGTTGAAGGGATACATTGGTGGTGGTATGCGTTGATGAAGGAAGATGGTTATGTGGGATGCGTTGGAAGCGACCAAGGCGTTGAAAGGGTTATTGGTGGATGGCATGCGGCTGAAGGAAAGAAAATGGAAGGATGCGTTGAAGGGTGGCAGGCGGTTGAAGGATGGCAGTCGAGGGTGAGGCATTGGGATGGCACGAGGGATGGAGGGTGGCATGCGTCGAGCAACCTCGGCCAAATGCCCAACCATGCGTCGAGCAGCCTCGGCCAGACGCCTAACCATGAGTTGAGCAGCCTTGGCCAAACCGCCCAGGCATGCGTCGATGTACCCAACCCATGCGTCAAGCACTGTCGAGCCTGCCAAAAAGAGAGAGATTCATCCTCGAAATTTACTCAAGACTAACTCCGTTGATAAGGTCCACAAACAACCATTGTTGTAACCATCGTCTATTACCACGCTTCACTGCCTAAAACTACTAATAATCAACTTTCTTAGTTTTCCAACGAATACCATTACATAGCCATCTCTAAGCTAGATGTTGAACCAAACATAATACACATAACATTTCTATCTCAAATACTAACTGAGAATACTTAATTCACGCTTACCTATCCTCTATAGATCTTCAGTAGCATTGTGAGTTCCAGCTCCGGTTGCCTGCTAGGTCATGCCACTTCCGCCATTCCTCTTAGTCTCACTTTGACTAAATTCTTAGGTTTCTCCTTAAAACCTTTATCTGCCATACTTCCCTTTGGTTTTTACTAAACTCACCTCTGGGTTCTTCAAGAACATATACTTTAATACAAACTAGTATCAGCTAACACCTAAATCTTCCCATAAAACTTTTGCTTCCGATACTCAAACTGGTATAAACTAATTCCTAAATATGTCCGCAGAAACTTATGCTCTGATACCAAGTTGTCAACCCCATCCCAAACCACCTCTTAGTCTAGGAAAGGACGTGACTGCAACAGTTATCAACCCTTTGGTTGACACTTACTGTCTAATAACTTTTGCAGAAATAAACTCTGATACCAATGAACAAATTCAACTTACAACTCATTAAGTAGGCCCATTTTTATTACAAACAATATAACACTTATACAACTCCAAGACTTAACTACAGAGTTTTACAATAACAACTTGTAAAACCTTCCGGAAGTGTAACTATAGGCACGTGGTAGACCTTGACCTTAGCAGCACTCTGGAACTCCTCACCTTTCGCTACCTGGAAAAGAAAAAGAAAAACATTTGGAAAGCATGAGCTATAAAGCCCCAGTGAATAACCATAAAACTGATTTTTATCAAAGGAACTACCCCATTACTTGGGTACTTTTGCTCAGATGCCTTCTCACCTGTATCCTTCAGTATCGAGCTACTCAGATACCTTCTCAAATGTCCTTCGGTATCGAGTTTCAAGTAAAACTAGTTCATACAATGACTTTTCTTAATAAAACTTAGAAAAACATGTCTTATCTGAAAGATCTTTCTTTAGCACATGGTTTATTAAAACATTTTAAATATTTTAGTCCTCACCTTGATAGTTTAGGAACCTTTTCTCTAGAAGTTCCTTTGTCACCTCAGGCTCCTTTTTTGAACCCTAAAATCTAGATTCAAATTAAAGCTCAAATTACTCATAGTTATAGGCTTTATCTAGAGATACTTTCTTCTGCACATATTCTCTAAAATGTCTCAGGAATCTTACCTTAAAATATTAACTCATAATCCTCATGGTTTGGCCGAATCATCAAAACATCAATACTGGCCCAGCTTACTTGACAGCCTGACCCTTCTGTCTTTTTTCTCAACTTCCAGCCCGATTCCTTGGAGCTTCTTCTCCGGTAGCCCTAACATGAAAACTAGACTCTTTTAGCTTTTAGATGGCTTTGAATCACTTCAAACGCACAAGTATTCTGGGATAACTCCTCGTTCCAAGTTGATGCTACTTCCTGTCTTTTCTGCCAGACAGCATCTCCCCTTTTGGAACTTCTTGACCAACGCATGGTCTTGCTACAACGCCATGGTCTTCTCCCACTTAGTCCTCACACACTCTTCTTTATGTTCTTTGAAGATAATTTGAAGTTCTCATCTGAAGTCCTTGGCTCTATTTATAGGTGTCCAAGATTGCTCCATGGCCGACACCTCCTACTTGGTTGCTTGACTAAGTGTCTTCTTCCTTACACCATCAACGCAATCTTGCATCAGCACAACCCAAAGTGTCATCTTCTCCTTTCACCAATGCATAAGCTTCCAATCTGATGCAACCATCTCAAATTCTTAAGGCTTAAGGCTTCCTCCCAAGAAGACACATGGTTTGATGACGTTTCTATGTGATCTCATCCTTTATATGTGTCCAACTCTTGGATGTTCAACGCATAACCTATAATTAACGCATAGCAAGCCAACCCACTATCATCACAATCCAACTTAGCCAATCGCAAGACCAGCCATCACCAACGCATAGGGTGGCCGCTCATCCTCGACACATGGCTCACTAGGTACCACCGCAAGGCTTGCTCGGCATGGGTGCATGGTGCTTGGCATAGGCGCTAGCCGCTCGACGCATGGGCGTGTGGCTTAGATGCTGGCCACCGACGCATGGGCGTGCTTAGCTGCATAGGCATGGCCATTCGATAGGGCGCTCGCTACATAGGCATCAATACATGGGCATGGCCTCGGCAGGCTCGGCAGTGGCGACGCATGGCGCTTGGCACACGCATGGGCGCTT
>NC_052352.1:59804933-59862077 GCF_009727055.1 Benincasa hispida | reverse complement strand
AGTAAGTGTCAACCAAAGGGTTGATAACTGTTGCAGTCACGTCCTTTCCTAGACTAAGAGGGTGGTTTGGGATGGGGTGTGACAACTTGGTATCAGAGCATAAGTTTCTGGGACAATTTAGGAATTAGTTTATACCAGTTTAGTATCGAAGCAAAAGTTTATGGGAAAGTTGAAGGGTTAGCTGATACTAGTTTGGTATTAAAGTATATGTTCTTGAAAACCCGAGGGTTGAGTTTAGTAAAACCAAAGGGAAGTATGGCAGAGTAAAGGTTTAAGGAGAAACCTAAGAATTAGTCAAAGTGAGACTAAGAGGAATGGCGGAAGTGGCATGACCTAGCAGGCAACCGGAGCTGGAACTCACAATGCTACATGAAGATCTACCGAGGAAGGTAAGCGTGAATTTAAGTTATTCTCAGTTATTATTTGAGATAGAAATGTTTATGTTATTGATAGTTTGGTTCAACATCTAGCTTAGAGATGGCTATGTAAGGTATCGTTGGACAAACTAAGAAAGTTGATATTAGAGTAGCGCAGTGGAAGCGTGGTAATAGACGAGGTTACAACAATGGTTGTTGTGGAACCTTAAACCGGAGTTAGTTTGAGTAAATTTCGAGGATGAAATTTTCTTAAGGGGGTGAAACCTGGATTTTCATCATTCCTATTTAAGCAGGTGGTTAAGAAAATTAACTAAGTAAAAGTTAAATCCTTGAGTAGTTTGAGTTAAGTTTTAATTGATGAAAATTTGACTAAGTGTTGGACTAGGAAGTGCTATGCATTGGCCATAAGATCTTGGAAAGATTACTTAGGCAAAGAGAGAATTTAAAGTGGGAGTGACGAATGCCTTAGAGGTTAGACCAACGCATTAGACTCAATAGATGCATTGGAAGAAAGTTGAAGGGATGCGTTGGTGGTGGTATGCGTTGGTGAAGGAAGATGGTTGTGTGGGATGCGTTAGAAGGGACCAATGCATTGGAAGGGTTATGTTGATGCGTTGGAAGGGTTTTTGGTGGATGGCATGCGGCTGAAGGAAGGAAAATGGAAGGATGCGTTGAAGGGTGGTGGGCGGT
Source organism: Benincasa hispida (assembly GCF_009727055.1). Classification (NCBI taxonomy): domain Eukaryota; kingdom Viridiplantae; phylum Streptophyta; class Magnoliopsida; order Cucurbitales; family Cucurbitaceae; genus Benincasa; species Benincasa hispida. The sequence continues at coordinate 59,861,010 of NC_052352.1, read as the reverse complement.
TGAAGGATGGCAGCCGAGGGTGAGGCATTGGGATGGAACGAGGGCTGGAGAGTGGCATGCGTCGAGCAACCTCGGTCAAATGCCCAGCTATGCTCGAACAGCCTCGGCCAGATGCCCAACCAAGCGTCGATGTACCCAGCCCATGCATCAAGCACTGCCGAGCCTGCCGAGCGCTCATGCGTGTGCCAAGCGCCATGCATCGAGCGCTACCGAGCCTACCGAACGGCCATGTCCATGCGTCGATGCCTATGCAGCGAGCGCCCTATCGAACGGCTATGCCCATGCGTCGGTGGCCAACACCTAAGCCACACGCCCATGCTTCGAACAGCTAGTGCCTATGCCAAGCACCATGCACCCATGCTGAGCAAGCCTTACGGTGGTACCTAGTGAGCCATGCGTCGAGGATGAGTGGCCACCCTATGCGTTGGTGATGGCTGGCTCTTGCGATGGCTAAGTTGGATTATGATGATAGTGGGTTGGCTTGCTATGCGTTAATTATAGGTTATGCATTGAATATGGACTATGCGTTGAACATCCAAGAGTTGGACACATATAAAGAATGAGATCACATAGAAAACGTCATCAAAATATCTGTCTTCTTGGGAGGAAGCCTTAAGCCTTAAGAATTTGAGGTGGTTGCATCAGATTGGAAGCTTATGCGTTGGTGAAAGGAGAAGATGACACTTTGGGTTGTGTTGATGCAAGATTGCGTTGATGGTGTAAGGAAGAGACACTTGGTCATGCAGCCAAGTAGGAGGTGTCGGCCATGGTGCAATCTTGGATGCCTATAAATAGAGCCAAGGAATTCAGATGAGAACTCAAATTCTCTTCAAAGGACATAAAGAAGAGTGTGTGAGGACTAAGTGGGAGAAGACCATGCGTTGGTAGCAAGACCATGCGTTGGTCAATAAGTTCCAAGAGGGGAGATGTTGTCGGGCAGAAAAGACAGGAAGTAACATCAACTTTGAACGAGGATTTCTCCCATAATACTTGTGCGTTTGGAGTGATTCTAAATCCATACGAAAGCTAAAAGAGTCTAGTTTTCATGGTGGGGTGCCAGAGAAGAAGCTCCAAGGAATCGGGCTGGAAGTTGAGAAAAAGACAGAAGGGTCAGGCTATCGGGTAAGCTGGGCCAGTATTGATGTTTTGATGATTCCGGCCAAACCAAGAGGATTTATGAGTTAATATTTTAGGGTAAGATTCTTGAGACATTTTAGAGCATATGTGTAGAAGGAAGTATCTCTATATAAAGCCTATAATTATGAGTAATCTGAGCTTTAATTTGAATCTAGATTTTAGGGTCCAAAAGGGAGCCCGAGGTGACAAAGGAACTTCTAGAGAGAAAGATTCCTAAACGATCAAGGTGAGTGACTAAAATTTTTAAAATGTTTTAAGAAACCATGTGCTAGAGAAAGATCTTTCAGATAAAGATGTGTTTTCTAAGTTTTATTAAAGAAAGTCATTGTATGACTAGTTTTACTTGAAACTCGATACCGAAGGACATTTGAGAAGGTATCTGAGTAGCTCGATACTGAAGGATACAGGTGAGAAGGCATCTGAGCAAAAGTACCCAAGTATGGGGTAGTTCCTTTGATAAAAATCAGTTTTATGGTTATTCACTGGGCTTTATAGCTTATGCTTTCCAAATGATTTTCTTTTTCTTTCCAGGTAGCGAAAGGTGAGGAGTTCCAGGGTGCTGCTAAGGTCAAGGTCTACCACGTGCCATAGTTACACTTTCGGAGGGTTTTACAGTTGTTGTAAACTTTGTAGTTAAGTCTTGGAGTTGTATAAACGTTATGTTGTTGTAATAAAATGGGCATACTTAATGAGTTGTAAGTTGAATTTGTTCATTGGTATCAGAGTTATTTCCGCAAGAGTTATTAGGCAGTAAGTGTCAACCAAAGGGTTGATAACTGCTGCAATCACGCCCTTTCCTAGGCTAAGAGGGTGGTCTAGGGCGGGGTGTGACACCGACAACTGAACTCTCCTCACTACAGATATATTATGTGTCCATCTTAACCAATCAGCAGTGCGATAACCCTTCACAGGTCACTCGTAAGTATAGCTGGGTCAATAACCGTTATGCCCCTATAGTTACATCTGTCTCCTTAAGTACCACTGATTGAACATAAGTCATAGTCCTACTATGACTGAGTCTTCTCTTCCAAAGAGAAGTTGTGGCCACTATGTTCAAGCCCCGAAATCAGTCCTTAAGGGAGTAATCTCTCTACTTGTCCCTGCTTCAGGAAAGGAGTGAATTCCATATTGTGGATTGAGTTCCCAACTCCCAGATCAGTTAAGTCCCAAAAAAGGTAGGCTTGTTGTGTTTGTAATATGGTCACTCTCACCCATACTAATCAAAGGACCGCCATCAAAGGCAACAGTTCACAAAACACTCAGAATTAAAGTCGTGTCACCTATGTCCGTTTATGTGAGATGCAAGTCTCTAGTATCAACGGCGTTATATACAGAGTCTAGTCATCTCATGGTCCAGGTCTTATACAAACTCTTTGTATATGAAATCCCCGCTCCACGTCTCCACACGAATGGTCAGGATTAACCATCTGTAGTAGTTTACAACACTTGCAAACTTCTACAAAGCGGGTCATATCCGTAGTGTCACCAGGATCAGGTATCCCACCTTAATCCTTATACTACAGACCGATTTAGTTTATCACTTAAGGCATGATCCACTTGTATATCACATATACATGCTTAAGTTCACATAAGATAACCAAGGAGCTTTGTTTATTGAATATGAGTAAATGCTATAATTAAATAATACTTATTTTATTCATTGAACAATGTGTATCTCTACAAAACAACGAGACTCCGGGAGAATTAGGACACCAATCCCAACAAGATGAAGAAGATAAAACAATTTTCTTTTATTCCTTTTGCCCTAAAAAACAATAACTACCCACTAAGGTGGTTGGAGAGAAAAGAGAGAAGTCATTATTCAAAATAATAAAATAATATAAATAAATATGATAACTAACTTATCATATTATATTTATTAAACTATATGTTATATCAAATATGACATATAGCCTATAGTTTTAGTATTGTATAATATACAATATAAACTATAGTTTTTTTTCTCTATTTTATATCATTTAATATAAATCATATTTATATTAACTTTAACAACTATGAATCACATTCATAGAAAATATATTTGAATCTTATTCAAATATTTATTTCCTCCAATTAAACTATAATGTAACAAATACATTATAACAATTATATCATATATAATTGAAACAATTTAATTATATCGTATATAATTAAATCTCTCTTATTAATTTGAACAATTCAAATTAACCCAAAAACTGATTTTCAACTAAATCCTTTTGATCTACCAAAGGAACCTTATGGACCTGTAGCTTGAAACTTCAACGGTATTGAATAATTAATTAAACTCTTTAATTACATTATCCACCATTTGTTAACTTTCGGGCACTCCACGAAAGATCGACAGTTGCACTCTTCGCACTACAGATATAATTTTTTGTCCATTGGATATAACCAATCAATAATATGACGACCCTTCACAAATTGCTCGTAAGTACAGCTATGCCAAATTACCATTTTGCCCCTGTCGTTACATCTAACTCCTTAAGTACCACTGATCCCTTTAATGAACAATAGATCATAGTCCCACTATGACCAAACCCCTCTCGAGCCAAGAGAGGGTGTGGCGCCACATTGTTCAATACTCGAAATCAGCCTGTAAGGGAGTAATTTATCTACTTAGCATTGCTTCGAGGATGGAGTGAATTCCATATCGGGTAGTTGTATTCTCAACTCCCCAATCAGGCAAATCCACAAAATGGTAGGCTTGTTAAGTCGGCGATCTGGCCACTCTCACCTATACAAATCAAAGGACCACCCTTATAGGCAGGAGTTCACAACTCACTCAGGATTCAGATCATGTTACCTATAGTCATCCTGATGAAATGAAAGTCTCTATTATGAACGGTGTTATATAATAAGACTAAACATTTCGTGGTCCGGTCTTATACAAACTCCTTTGTATAGAATATCCCCGCTCACATGTCTAATACATGAATGATCAGGATCAGATCATTTGTAGCACTTTACAACAATTGTAACACCTACAAAATGGGCCATACTCGTAGTGTCACCAGGATAAGGTACCCAGCCTTATCCATATACTACAGACCATTTAGGTTATCACTTAAACATGATCCACTTGTATGTCTTCACATACATGTTTAAGTTACAACGATAACCTTGGATGTTAGTTTATTGGTTTGTGGTTAATGCAACTAAGTATCATATATTTTATAGACAAAGTGAATAAAAATATCATATATTATTAATCACATAAGAGTTTGATCATACAATGTTTACAAACTATAGGACCCTACGAGATTTAGGGCACCAACCCTAACAATATGAGCATGTGATAATATGTTTGAAGCATGTTAGATGTATGATCATGATTTAGAATTTTTACGAGGTATATTAGCAGAACGCTTGAGCTTGGGCCTAAGTTATGAGATAAGTGACACTACCACTGAAATTCAGAAGCACTAAATGGAAATTAGATATATGTTGTACATGTTTTCATGAGATTTGTTTTTGGATCTATGAATGTATGTTGTGCGATTTACTATGAAATTATAAATGATTCATTATGTGAATGTTTTAAGGAGTCTAGTGCATGAAAGAGATGTAACTAGGGCCAGTTTATTTTTACGAGATTACACATGCTTGTCTAGACTGATCCGCATGATATTATTTATAAGATTTTATAGGACTCATGAATAGGTAAATGTTACATGTATTATGATCTTGGATACGATCTTTTTTCCTTTCCAACATTTAATTTATTTGAGTGCATGAAAGTGATGCATGTCTAGGGGCACAGATGTACTAGAACCTGTATGTATGAAAATGATGCATACCTAGAGGGGGCTGAGGTGTACGAAAGAGGTGCACACTCAATGAGTTATGTGTATACGAAAGAGGTGTGTACATAACCATGTGTACGAAAGAGGTGCACTTCCCTGCATTCATAGAGAAGACCTGGGGTGTATGAAAGTGATGCATTCCCATAGGGTTCAATGTATATGAAAAAGATATACATCAGACCCGATGTGTGTGAAGTGACGCACGTCTAAGGGAAAGGTAAAAGGGTAAGCCAAGTAATATAAATCTTCTGGTTCTACTAGTATAGAGTTTCGTTTCTTGAAGCATTTATTAGACATAAATGCTTAGTCTAACCTCGGTGGTGGGATTACTTACTGAGTATTTTATACTTATCCTTTTCGTGTTTATTTTTTAGGTAAGGGTAAGGACGCGCCGACGAATGACAAGTGGAATCTGTGATCGAGCCACTGGGACCAGTCTTATGCTTCCATGCATGTTTTCAAGATTTCTTTTCATGCTTTTGATTTTAGTCTTGATGTTTAGAACTCTTCCTTTTGGTATTCATTTCTAGACTTGCAATTTTCTAGATTGGTTTTCATGGTTATGGGTACCCTGTTACTTGGATTTTTATTATCTAGTTTTAATGAAATATTTTAATTGACTTTATTCATTTGGTATTTATTTCACTATGAAAAGGTGTCGTTTTAAATTTCATGCACGCATGTGTATAGTAATGGCCTAGTTTGAGTCCTAAGGAGTCGGGTCGTTACAGAGATCTTCACTCGATTGTCCCCATCCTTATTGATGATATTTGTCCATGTTTAAATTCTGACACAAAAAGGAAAACAAATCAAAAGGGAAAGAATACTCTAACTAGAAATTTAACTAACGAAATGTCAATGGCTTCCCCGGCAACGACACCATTTTGACAAGCCTGAAACTTACATTGTTAATAAGCTTCAAACTTGATCAAAAGAAAATTTATAAATACCGAACTACTCTTATCACTACAAAGACGTAGCAACAATGGTAAATCTGAGTCGATCCGTAGGGAAGCGTGATTTGTTTCGTTAAGTTAATTTTCTAACTAGAGCGGTAAATGGGGGATTTTGTGTGAAAGATATATGCATGAAATTAAAAATAAAAAGATAAATGTAATCTAGAATAAGAGTTTATCTAATTTCTAGAGCAAGAGAGAGTTTCCTATGCAATTTCTTTCATTAGGCATCAATTAATTACACTGAATCTGTCAACCCCTCAACCTATTAGAAAATCTAATAGCCTAATTAGCCAAATTCGATATTAAACCAAATTAGCCTTAATTCAATTTACAACTCTTCCTTCTTAGCGACATACAAGTTAAAATTGAATTGCATTATGAAATGGTTCAATTTTTTAGACATGCTACAAGCCGAAAAAGCCATATCTTATAGCATGATTTATTTGGAAAAGATTATATTAGGGCATGCATGTATTTGATAAAAAAAAGTCTAGACCCTAAACATGCGATACTAATACGTGCAACTTAATCCATCAATATTGCATAGACTATAACGATTTTGCATACAAGAACTCCAATAAATTAATTTATCAGATCAATTCAAAGAAACTCTATTAAAATTAAAACAAATCCACCCAAAAAGTTCACAACAATTTAGTTAAATTAATTAGAAAGCCTTCAAAAGAATAAACATAGGACTCTTGCTAAAAAAAAAAAAAATTAGATAGGAGTTACCTCTTGATTCATAGACAATTCCGAGATACACGTCTGATCCATCGATTACAACCCAAAACAAAAAGAAAAACTAACCTAAAGATACTAAATTCTGAAGGGAAAGGAAGAAGAACGAATGTTTACTTCGGTCTCCATCAATTCAGCCCCCAAAATTTAGCATAATTTGACCTAAAGACGAAGGGAGGTATTTATAGAAATCTTTGCAGTGTTGCAAGCTCGACAAAAAAAAGGCCACGAGCGTCAAGGAAACGTTGCAACGCTGGCATTGCTGCCAACTCGGAGCATTGCAACACTAGGAGTAGCGTTGCCCTAGTGTTGCCACGCTCCCATGCACACCAGGCTACTGCCTTTCAGTGTCAGGAGAGCGTCGGGGCTTCATATAAGGTGAGCGTTACGCGTTGAAGCAGGGGTATTTTGGTCTTTTTGTCTTCTTTAAAGCTTGGATACTCAAATCAACTCCAAATTAACCCCGTTCTTCACCAAATCGCCAATTCTACCTCTTGATTGCTCGATACCTACAAAATAGGAAAATAAACTCATAAAATCCAACAATGAGCCCGAATTAAGCTAGGAATAATAGCTCTTTTTGAGAGCTATCACTAAGATAAAATGTGGCAATGTTTCCCAAAATTGGTGCATTCTACCTTTGAGCGTCGGGTGCAGCGTGTGGCATAGCACCGCTGCAGCAGCGCTAGGGGCAATTTGGTCACTTTTCTTCTTTCTCTTCATGGTTAATGTTCTAGAGCTTTGTTTGGATTCATTTTTGTCTTGTTTCAGCTCCAATTGTCGATTCTACCCCTTAGTTACTCAATACCTAAAAAAAATAGCATAATAAGCACGTAAAATTCATGGCAAGCCCGAATTAAGCTAGTGAAAATAGCACTTTTGTGGTGCTATCAAGGTGTTTTTGGTCCGTAAGATTTTAATTAGCCATTTTAATCTTCCAGTTTTGAAAAATAAGTTTAAAAGTGAAGGAATCGAATTCCCAAGCACATGAACGCATGTACCAATGAAATTCGTTTTAAAAACTTGAATAACAGAGAAAATACATAGAACATATGCAGGATAAACATTAATTATACAACATGCTATTAGGAAAGAGAAAAACTTACCCTTGAAGACTTTCTTCTTAGAAATCCTTTCCACATCACGAACACTTTGTATCGTGAAATTCTCCCTCGAACTCGAAGCTACTTCCAAGAACATGAACAACCACAAACAATGGACACCACCAGTTGGAAATTTTGCTATTTTTCGACAATAATCGAGATGATGGGATCTCAATTTTGGAATTAAAATAAGTTCTCTATAAAAACTTTCAGAGGGGATTCTTTGATGTGTGAGAGAGAAAAATGCAGAGAGCTTCTTCATCAAATCTCTGCCCACGTTTTCTTAATGTGAGAGTGTGAAAGAATTGGTTGGAGGAGTTACAACTCCCTTCCACCTATTAGGGAGTTATTCTCATTTAATATATATATATATATAATCAAATTTAATATATATAATTAAATAAATATTAATTAATTAATTAATTATCATATATTTAATTTAATTTGAATCAATATTCAAATAATATCCTTTCACTTAACATGTAGTTTAATATGAGTCCCATTCATATTAACTTTAACATATAGTTTTAATATGAATCCCATTCATATTAAATTTAACTTATAGTTATAATATGAATATCATTCATATTATTTAATATTTGAATCTTATTCAAATGCATTATTTTATAATATAATAAAGTATAATTTTGAATCTCATTCAAAATTAACTTTATATCATAATGCATCTATATACACTATATTTCTTATACAATTAATTTCTTATATAATTTGAACAATTCAAATTAATAAAAAAAAAATTAGATAATTCATGTTTTATCCTTAGTGAGCTAGCAATAGGACCTAATGGACCTATAGATTAGAAGCTCCAATTGAATGAACCCAAAGTCCACAGCGGAAGCAGGGATCGTTCCTAATTCCCAATTCCCAATTTTCACAGAAGTGCAAATTTTACAGAACAAAAAAAATATGCATCAACATTAAATAATTTTACAACATGTAAGATGAAAATAATTAGGGTTAGAAAGTGCTTACCCTTAAAGAACCGTTCTTCACGTAATCCCTCTTCTTAACGAACAATCACGAACAAGAAATCACAATGGCAACCACCACAAGAATTTTCTTTGTATTCTCTGTAAGGGATGAGAATTACAGGAGGTGTAAGCTCTGTGTTCTTTTGGAAAGGGGGAGAGAGTTTGAGAGAAGAATTTTCTTCTGTGTATTCTCTTTCAAAATCACAGAGAGAACACTTTTTTTTTCTTCAGATAACAGGGGAAGAAGATGAATGTTACGTTACACAAAAAAAAAAAAAAAAAAACTTTCCCTAACACGATTCATCACGAGCTAATCTTTTAATTTTGTAATTTAAATATAAATTAAAATAAATTTAATTCAAATAATATATATATAACTTATTATATGTATATACAATTCAAAATTAATCCAAAATCAATTCTCAATAATCTCTATTGAGCTACAAATGGGACCTTATGGACTTATAGATTGAAGCTTAAATGGTACTTAATAATTAATTAAAATTTTTTAATTTAATTATTCAATATCCATTAACTACCGGTCACTCCACTAAAGACCGACAATTGCACTTTTCATACTACAAATATATTTGTGTCCATTGGATATAACCAATCAATAGTACAATGACCCTTCACAAATTGCTCCTAAGTATAGTTGGGCCAAAATTACCGTTTTGCTCCTGTAGTCACATCTAACCCCTTAAGTACCACTGATCCCTTTAAAGAACAATAAGCTATAGTTCAACTATGACCAAACCCCTCTTAGTCAAGAGAGGGTGTGACGCCACATTATTCAAGCCATGGAATCAGCCTTTAAGCGAGCAATTTATCTACTTACCCCGACATTAGGGAAGGAGTGAATTTTGTCTTATGTAGTTGTGTTCTCAGCTCCTTAATCAGACGAATCCCTAAAATGGTAGGCTTATTGAGTTGGCGATCTGGCCATTATCACCCATACAAATCAAAGGACTACCTTCATAGGCATGAGTTCACAATTCACTTAGAATTCAAGTCATGTCACCTATGGTCATCCTAGTGAAATGTAGGTCTCTATTATTAATGGTGTTATATAATGAGACTATTCATTTCGTGGTTTGATCTATACAAACTCCTTTGTATAGAATACCCTCGCTCACATGTCTCTATATGACTTATCAAGATCATATCATTTGTAGCACTTTACAATAATTGTAACATCTACAAAGCGGGCCGTATTCGTGGTGTCATCAGGATAAGGTACCCACCCTTATCCATCTACTACAAACTATTTAGGTTATCACTTAAATATGATCCACTTGTATGTCTCTACATACATGTTTAAGCTATAAAAGATAACCTTGGATGTTAGTTTATTGGTTTGTGGGTTAATGCTACTAAATGTCGAATAAAATATCTCATATTTTATTAAATAAATAAAATATTTGTACATTATAAATACAAACTACAGGACCCACAAGATTTAGGACATCAATTCTAACACCAATGATACAAGATTAATTAATTAAACTCTTTAATTAAATTAAGTAACATTCATCAACTGCAGGTCACTCCACTGAAGACCCACAATTGTACTCTTCGCACTGTGAATATATTTATGTCCACGGATATAACCAATCAACATTAAGTCGACCCTTCATGAATCGCTCGTAATTACAGTTGGGTCAAATTATTGTTTTACCTCTATAATTACATCTAACTCCTTAAGACCCACCGATCCTTTAATGAACAACCTGTTTATGGTCTACCATAAACAAAACCCTCTTGGACCAGTGAGAGGGAGGGACCTCATAGTTTAAGACCTAAAGTCGGCACTTAAGAGAGCAATTCGTCTATTTACCCTAAAACTGGGAAGGACAAAATTCCATTTTGTGTGGCTATGTTCTAGCTCTCTACTCAAACAAATTCCCAAAGACTTATTGAGTCGAGGAGACTCTCACCCATACAAATCAAATGACTGCCCTTATAAACAGGAGTTTATAACTCACTCAGGATTGAGATCGAGTTACCCGATCGTGTACAAACTCTTTGTATAGGATACCCCCCACTTGCATGTCTCCACATGAATGATTAGAATCAAATTGTTTTTAACACTTTACAACTCTTGTAACAATTACAAAGTGAGTCGTATCTGTAGTGTCACCAGGATGAGACATCCAACCTTATTTATATACTATAGACTATTTGGGTTATTACTTGAACATGATCCACCTATATGTCCATCACATACTATTCAAGTTTCATAAAATAACCTTGAATTTTTCTTTAATAGATAATTGCATAGATAAAATAATCACTATGCAGCTTTAGGGCATACATCTCATTCCCAACAAAAAGGGTCTTTATTACCATTTTATAATTAATTATAACCTTTTATATTATTTTAAATATTTTTTGAGAAATATTATTTTAAATACTTATATGACATTTTAAAAATTAAAAAATTAAGTATATTTTCTCTATCCCTCTCTACTCTCCTCCTTTCTTCACCACTTCTTCTCTCTTCTTGGTTTCTCATTAGCGAATCCATGACCAAACCGTTGGGGTTGATGCCCTAAATCTCGTAGGATCCTATAGTTTGTAAACATTGTATGAACAAACTTTTTATGTGATTAATAATATATGATATTTTATTCACTTTGTCTATAAAATATGTGATATTTTAGTTACATTTACCACAAACCAATAAACTAACATCCAAGATTATCATTGTAACTTAAACATGTATGTGGAGACATACATGTGGATCATGTTTAAGTGATAACCTAAATAGTCTGCAGTATATGGATAAATTTGGGTACCTTATCCTGGTGACACTACGAGTATGGCCCCCTTTGTAGGTGTTACAATTGTTGTAAAGTGCTACAAATGATCTGATCCTAATCATTCATATATCAGACATGCAAGCGGGGATATTCTATACAAACTCCTTTGTATAAGATTGGACCACAAAATGTTTAGTCTCATTATATAACACCGTTCATAATAGAGACTTACATTTCACTAGGATGACCATAGGTAACATGACTTGAATCCTAAATGAGTTGTGAACTCCTGCCTATGAAGGTGGTCCTTTGATTTGTATGGGTGAGAGTGGCCAGATCGCCGACTTAATAAGTTTACCATTTTAGGGATTCGTCTGATTGGGGAATAGGGAACACAGCTACACAAGATGTAATTTATTCCTTCCCTGAAGCAGTGGTAAGTAGATAAATTGCTCCCTTAAGGGCTGATTCCTGGACTTGAACAATGTGGCGCCACGAGAGGGGTTTAGTCGTAGTATAACTATGATCTATTGTTCATTAGAGGGATTAGTGGTACTTAAGGGGTTAGATGTAACTATGGGGACAAAACGGTAATTTGACCTAGCTGTTAGCAATTTGTGAAGGGTCATCGTACTGTTGATTGGTTATATCCAATGGACACAGAAATATATCTGTAATTAAAGAGTTTAATTAATTATTCATGTATCGGTGGAGCTTCAAGCTACAGGTCCATAAGGTCTCCTTGGTAGCTCAAAAGAATTTAGTTGAAAATCAATTTTTTGGTTAATTTGAATGGTTCAAATTAATAAGAGGGATTTAATTATATATGATATAATTAAATTATTTCAATTATATATGATATAATTAAATTATTTCAATTATATGTGATATGATTGTCATAATGTATTTGATACATTATAGTTTAATGGGATGAAATAAATATTTGAATGAGATTCAAATATATTCTATGAATTTGATTCATAGTTGTTAAATTTAATATAAATGAGATTTATATTAAATGCCATAAAATAGAGAAAATAAACTATAGTTTATATTGTATGTGATGCAATATTAAAACTATAAATTATATGTTATATTTGATATAATATATAATTTATTATAAATATAATATAATAGGTTAGTTATCATATTTATTTATATTATTTTATTATTATTTGAATAATAACTTCCCCATATTTTTCTCCAACCACTTTAATGGATGGTTATTGATTTGATGGCAAGAAGAATAAAAGAAAAGTGGTTTTCTCTTCTTGATTCGCTTTTGCAATTTGTTGAAAGATTGAGAAGTGTTCTGTATTCTTGATTTATAGAGAACTTTCTCAATCCTCTTCTACCTCCACCTTAAACTTATCCATTTCAACCAAAATAGTCAGAGCTTACCACTCATAGGTTCTCACCTCGAGAATACCAAGGACTCTTTATGGTCGTGTCCGGTTTTTGGTTTGAGAAAATCTTGAAGAAGGTCTTCAGAAGTTTCTGGTTCGTGACTGTTCGAAGGAGGTTTCGTGAAGAAAAAAGTCTTCAAAGGTAATGCATCTTGAACTTTTTTTTTTTTTTGTAAAAGTATGTCGCAATTTATTTTGAATGCATATCTATTATATATTTACTGTAAATTTTATTTTCAATAATTAATGGAATTTGGACTATTTGCTGAAGGTTAAGGTTCTCTTACCATAAGAGTTTCTTCCCAAACTCGGTGTTGGCCTTCAGTCGAGAATTTCCCAATCAAAGTCGAGAGTAAACAATGTCCAAAATCCATAATATCCAGAAGTTAAAGTCGCCCGAAAGGGGGATATTTCCTACGAGGCATTAAAACAAACAATTGGTGGGCAAGCGAGACGATACTGCATAATCCAATCAGTTCTAGAGCCATGTGGCGACTATTCTCTATCGAATACCAGAGTTTTCCTCAACCCAACCACTTGATTTCCTTTAGAATCCACAATTGGCTTACTGATTTTCGGTGACTTTCCAATAACTCTAAGTTGTTGTTCTCTTTGATCTATTCCTATTAGAGTACTTAGCCTTCCTCGTGCTGAAGAAATATGCATTTGTGACCACTGAATTGAAGGGCGAGAACGTGCTCTTGGTGCAGCAATATGACGTTCAAGGATTTTCCGATGGAGTCGGCAAGAAGAAAACTAGGGAGAGAGGAGGGATGGTGAGGGAGAGGATGAGAGAGGTGGAAGAAAGAGGAGAGAGAAAATATATTTTATTTTTTAATTTTAAAATGTCATATATGTATTTAAAATAATATAAAAAAGTATAATTAATTATAAAATGGTAATAAAGACCTTTTAAACCTATTTCTCAAAACTAGGGACTAAAATAATTAAATTGAAACACTAGAGAACAAATGCACTAATTTGTAAAAATTCAGAGATAAAAAGGTAGTTTACCTAATGAGTTATTTAAAGGTAAAAAAAAAAAAAAATGTAGAGAAGGGAAAGTGATAACATTCAAACTAACGGTAGAATCAAGTAAGAAACATAGATGTTAATTAACTGGCAAGATTTATTACCATTTTAGGGAAAAATTCCTGCATTACTATGAAATTATAAATATGACGACAATACTAGAACTTTCCCTCCTGTTTTAGATGACCAGTAACAAATATATACTAATACTACCCACTGAAATGTTCGAGTGTTCAAAGTTTTTCAATAGTAATTAACTGTATATAAAAGTTTTATAGATATAGAAAATAAATATTATTGAAACTTAGTTTTTGTTATCATAAATTGTTTTAAGAAATTATGTGTCTCGTGTCTCTAATTTTCTCTCTACAAATTTTTCCTTCATTTTTCCTTTTCAAACTTCTTTCTTTAAAACTTTTTAGACCATTCTAACTCATTTTCCCGTCCTTTAATTTTATCTCACTAAAACCTTTTTCCATATGTGATTAGATGCAATAGTTCACTTTGTAACTATCTTCTCCTAAACAAACACACTCCATCAATATCAATTATACCTATTGGATTTAAAAACTATCCACATTCGGACATTCATGTCCTATCAAAAAATAACAAATAACTCGAAAGACACATACATTCAAATGGTCGTGCCTCATCAATAGAAGGGCAAAATAGACATTTAAGAAAATATAGAGATAAAATAAATATGTAAAAATTTTCCTTTATAGCCCATTTTATATATGGTATAAGTATAATATATAATATGTATGTATATATCTATGTATAGATATAGATGAGGATTTGGTAGGATCCTTACGAAAATGACCAAATAGAAGGATAGTTCAATTGATATTTGAGTGTATTAAAAATTACGAGGTTTGTGATTCGAATCCTAAATTACAAAAAGGGATGGGTGAGGGTGTACGATAAATCCAGTGGGACGCGAAGCATAGGGCAACCGCAGCAGCAATATGCGCGAGGCGTCGATCTACGCCCTTTGCCTCTGAGTCTCTGATTCTCTTCTCTTCCATTTTCGCCTCTCTCTCTCTCTCCTGTCTCCGTTTCTCTCTCAGGCAAGCTTTCTTTTCCTTTCATTGATTTCTTTCTTTTCTTTTCTTTTTCTTTTTTTCTTTCTGCTTGCTACTTTGAACATACCGTGACCATAAGAACAACGAAGTGTTTTTTGTTTTTTTCATCTACTTGTTTATTTTTTTTTTTGCTGGGATTTCTGAGTCGAGGAAGTAGTCTAGGGTTTCTTGACCTTTGGGTCTCCTCTTTTTGCTTCTTTTGGTTGGTCATTGGTTGAATTGCGAACTCTTTCTGGTACTCTGATTTGGGGTTTTCTTAAATTTTCTTGTTTTGGGCTTCTGGTTTGTGATTGGTCAATTTCTCTTTTATTTGGGTTTAAGCGTGCATTGTGGCTGGATATTCACTGTTCTTCTTGATTTAATTTAATCTCGGATAACTTTTTACCTTGGAAAACTGGATTTTTTCGTCTCTCATTGCAGTTCAAGCTCAAATTCTTTGCGTTTATTTAGAATGGACGAGTCGCTCTTGTAAACCTCTGGAAATGTTAACTTGGGTTTCGTTTTTTTTTTCCTTTCTTTTTTGCTTTTTGCTGAAAGCAGTTTAGGATGACTGAACCATCAAAAGTTATTCACGTCCGAAATGTTGGCCATGAAATATCGGAGGTCAATTCTCTCTCTCCCTCTCTCTCTCAAGTTCAAAATCAATTGATAACTTTGAAATTTAATATAATCTCTGCAAATGTATATTGGTGGATGTTGCCATGCCACATTCCATGTTTGATGTCTGACGGCTGTTTATTTGCATAGCTAGATAATGGCTGGTTCATGCTTCACTTAAGGCTAAGCTACCTTGTAAATATGATTAACTCAAGTCAAAGTTCTATGTTAAGAGCGTTTTTATTTATTGCAATATAATGGCTTGTAGAATTTAGGAGCACTGTATATTTTATTAGAAGCATTTAAGCTGCAAGTGCAATTTCATTTATGTTGTGGTGCAACCAAGCATCAAATGAGATAAATCTCCAAGAACTCTCAACCAGAGTCGTTACTAATGTTTCCAAAGTATAACCATGCAAGAGATTGACCCTCTATTTATAGATGATTCAAGCCTACTGAACCAAGTAAACTAACTAACACGATCAGCAATTTCAAAGAAAATTATCAAACTCCCCTTAGTGTTTTAAAAAGCCCCTCTCAGCGGGTGCCTCAGTGCTTATGGTGTGCACCTCAACATCTCAAGACTAACTTTCTACCCTCTTTTTTAGTTTTCCTAACGTTTAGGGAAGAAACACATGAATATTTTAAAAATATATTCATTTTCCCCCTAAATTCTTAAATAGAAGTTATATTTTCTTAAATTCCATTTTGCTTAGTATTTCGGTCTCTATTGAAGGGTGGCTTTCTATTGTGATATTGCAGTTCAACTTTTATCTGTACTATTAATGAATAATGAGTTAATATGTGTATATTTGCACATCTCCCATAATCTCCTGATTTTCTTTTAAAAAAAAAATCTCTGTACACTTTTTACCTTCTTGCAGAACGATTTGCTTCAGTTATTCCAGCCATTTGGTGTCATAACTAAGCTTGTGATGCTTCGTGCTAAAAATCAGGTTTGACTTCACTCTGATTCAGTGACATGTCTAAAGTTGTCTTATATTTGAGCTGAAGTGGAATATTCATTGTTTTGTCATTGTGTCATGAATTCAGGCACTTATGCAGATGCAAGATGTTCCATCAGCAGTTAATGCTTTGCAGTTCTTCGCAAATCTTCAACCAAGCATTAGGTATTATTATGCTGTTAAAATTTATCCTTGCAAATTTGATTAGTCTTCTCTTTTGTTAGTATTATCATAACTTGCAGTTGTATTAGTTAACACGAGCATAGCTCAATTGGTACAATGCTTGTACTATTAACTTGAAGACAGAGGTTTGATTTCCCCACCCACATGTTGTAAAAAAAAAAAAAAAAAAAATCTTGTAGAGGTATTAGCATCAACAGTGGAGGGTGGATCAGTTTAATAGTTAGAATGCCAAAATATGTGGGTCTTAATGTAATTTTGTAATTGGGATTGTCCAAGTAAGTGTGCGATCTTAGCTAGTACTTAAGAAGGAGGACAATGGTAAAGAGAGGAGTTGCTTGGATCTCACCTTAGAGGAGAGTTTGGGATCTCTTGAATCTCTTTGATCACTCCCTTAACTCTATATTTTTGCCGCTCCAGTAAACGACTAAAATTCTAGGTAGTGTTTTCGTTATCTATTTATTTATTTTCAGATTAGTGTTCACTCAAGTTTATTGGGTTTCAGTGTAATTTTGCCCCTTTTTGGTTGTGTTATGATACATTGGTACTCTTTTAATAAATTTTCATTTCAGCAATGAAAAATTCTATTTCCTTAAATAGGGGAGTGGACAAGATTAGATACACTCCTGGAAAAGATAGTAGGAGCACAAGAATCAATTGGGAGGAGTTGAATCGGTTGTTTAAAGAAGGAAGGGTATAAGGTCAACTAACAAAAAGAGGGATTAGTCAAATGGTTGTGGCATTTTATTAGGAATTAGAAGCTGTGTGGCATAAGGTGATTGGGAGTAAGTTTGGTTTGTGCCCTTTCAAATGGATCCTGAATGGGGCCAGTGGCACTTCCAAGTCTTTGTGGAGAGGGATTGCAGGGGAGTTCCCCCTTTTGGCTTACTTTATTCGTTGTCGAGTCAGGGATGGATGAATACTCTTTTATGAGAAGATTGGTGGTTGGTGATGGGTCCCCTTTGTTTTTATTTTCCTCGTTTATATCCATTATCTTCCTTGAAAAATACCTCGGTGGTGGTTGTTTTGGCTCAGTCTGCTCCAACTTTTGGGTTCCGTTGTTTTCCATCTATTAGAGAAATGAACAATATTGTTGGTCTTCTTTCTTTGTTGGGGGAGTCTCAATGTTTTGCGGGAAGAAGGGATGTTAACTATCGATGAAGCCTTAGGCTTTTCTTGCCATTTTCTTTTCCCTTGTCTCGTCAGTCCTTTTCCCTTGAGATATTTAGGGGGCGTTTGGGGCAAGGACTATCGTAAGACTATAATAACCACTTCTTGTTATAGTAAATATTATTTCAAAACTCCTAATTAGTTACAGTCAACACTATTTCAAAATCCCCATTTACTATATAGTATCTACTATTTGTTGAAGTTTTTACTATTTTACATTCATCATTTTTTTTTAATTCTTTGCTACAGGGTTTACTATTTCCGTCTCAAACTAAAATAGTTTACACCTTAAACACATACTATTATAACCCAAGCTATAATAATCTACACCCCAAACACAAACTATTAAAACCCAACTATAATAACCAACTCTTTACCCAAATGCCCCCTTAGTTTTTGCCCTGATGTGGAGGATGGGAATTTCTAAGAAGGTATTTTTTGTCTGGCACGTTCTCCATGATAGGTTGACACCTTGGACAGGGTATCACGGAAGATGCCTAATTTGTTGGGGTCGTGGTGTTGTATTTTGTATATAAGGGTTGTTGAGGACCTTGATCATATCCTTTGGAGTTGCGACTATGCTTATGCTGTGTGGACTTGTTTTTCCTTTTGAGGAGTGTGGTTTTTAGTTGGCTAGACAGCGCGATTGCAGAAGATGATCGAGGAGTTCCTTACTCATCCTTCCTTGAGGAAGAAAGGAAAGTTTCTTTGGCAAGAAAGGGTGTGTGCGATTTTGTGGGGTCTTTGGGGAGAGAGGAACAATAGAATCTTTAGAGGGGAGGAGCTTAACGCTTTTGATTTTAGGTCCCTTGCTAGATTTCATTTGCTGTGTGAGTTTTGGCTACAAAGCTGTTTTTGTAACTATTCACTTAGTTTTTTCATGTTTGATTGGAGACCTTTCTTGTAGGTTATCTCCCCTCTTTTTTTGTGGGCTTTCTTTTTTGTATGCACCTGTATTATTTCATTTTTGTAATTATTCACTTAGTTTTTTCATGTTTGATTGGAGACCTTTCTTGTAGGTTATCTCCACTCTTTTTTGTGGGCTTTCTTTTTTGTATGCACTTGTATTATTTCATTTTTGCTCCATGAAAGCTTGGTTATTCATAAGAAAAATATCGGGGTACTTATAATTTCATTTGCATCCATACCCAAAATTAATCTGAATTGCACTGTGCATGTGGACTCTAATTACCATTACCCATGGGCAAGAAAACGAGCTGTGGCCTATGGAGTAGATTTATTCGTAGGGGATCCCATAAAAGGTACGGGAATTTTCTAAGGTGTAATACTATCATCATCAGATCTCACATTGGTCAAGGGCTTCTCGTTGCCCTTTTGGAGCTTAGATGTAGTAGTGGGAGTGTAATGATTCTCAACCTTGGGAGCCATTAAGGTGGATTGATGGAAGTTGGAGATGGAGTTTCGTATTGATGAATAGTCAATTTAGTGTTATTTTAACTTTTGGTTATTCACAACAGGTGAAAAGTTACAAGCCTCATGAGAGGGGTGAAAGGATGGAAATAGCACAAACAAACATGATAGTGCACCACATCTATCCCACGGTATTGGTAGTGCTGGTGGCAAATGTAAAGACGTATCAGTTTTCCCTATTTCATATGGAATGCCTGGGTCACTTAGACTTAGTTCGAGAGGGGTAGCCGTGGATCCTTCAAAGTAGCTGCTATGGAATGATGCTCTCATTTGAGGAACATTAAGGTTCTGATAGTTTTTTGGCCTCACTGCTATTGTGAGTTTGTTGCCAATATTGGTATCATTGCATTTCCTTTGGCTTAGCAGTTTATAAACAGAATTCAATTTGAATGAGGTTGCAGTTGTTTCTCAATTGTCATGTCTTGATAATGCCAATATTTTTCCGCACACTACCTCAGCTCACATCTGATATGATTCTGCATCAATGTGCTGAAGTGCTGGGGCCGTGGATTGTCTCTATGGACACAAAACCCTATTTTGATTTGTTGGGAAGATGTTTCATCTAACACACAACTCGGGAGCATGCTTCGACTAACATGCAATTTGGGAACATGTGTCCTAACTTTCACCTTTATGACATGATAGCTCTTCAGGGGGAGAATTCACATTCTCTGATTTTGAAAGTACACAGTAGGAAGAGAGAGGCACCATGTGGTGCATGTGCATCTGTTATAAGTAGTTAGGATAGTGACATGTGGGGCTTATTCTAAGAGCAATTGAGTAAGAAAGCAATCTCAGCTAAGTATTAAGGGGGACTGCAGGAGAGAGGGGGTGTTCTTTCGGTAGTTGCTTAGATATTGAGATAATAGAATTAGGGATCTCTTCAATCATCCCATGGCAATTCCTATTTTTCCCTCTGGTAAATAAAGTGAATTCTATCATTTTTTCCCTCCAAATTTAGTTTAGATGTGAAGCATTTGATGTTTGAATTCTTTTCTGCCCTTTCTTCAGGGGGAGGAATGTTTACGTCCAGTTTTCATCACATCAAGAGCTAACTACCGCAGATCAGAATGCTCAAGGACGAGGAGATGAGGTTTGTAACTATTTATCTGACTTTAAAGAAGGATACTGCTTAGTTATCATGATGGAAACTCTGGAATGACTGAGGCAGGAATGGACCTCGATAAATATGCAATATAATGAGTTAGAGGACAGTATTTATGTTGAACACCTAGTACTCGTAAGACCATATATAGTTTTTCAGATTTGTGGAAGCATGATAAATTTTTATTTTTCTTTCAGGGTGATCCTAGCCCTTGGTAATTTCATACCATAAATAAAATGAACTTTGAATGTTTCTCATAAAAAAAGACAATTTTATTTTCAGCCTTCTATCATGCAGGAATCTCTCTTGCTTCCATCAGTATGGTATTCTAAATATATTTTAGGACAATGCCTTTTGCCTTCAATTCCCTTCCTTTTTGGGTGTTTGTAGTTTTATGTATGTTACCTTAGATTCAGTGAGGATTTTATTTTGATGAATTGAGTTCGGACTTACAACAAGAATTCCCTATTCTTGATCTGAAATGCTTGAGATTTTAATGAAATATTCCTGGTAGGCCTGGTATATTGTTTTATTTTATGGTTATTCATAAAACTTATGTGCATATCTTAGAATAAATGTCAAAGTTTTTCTTGAAGACATACTTCTACATTTGATTCTCTGACCGTAGGCATCTATTCCATTTTATTCTTTTAAATTCTGAATATAAGTTATTTACTATAAAAATGATGTAAAATGATTTAAATGGAACCTAATCAAGTATGGTGATACGGTAAGTGTGGTCCTAATGTCATATTCATGCAGTATTACTTTTTCCTCCCCATGTCAAATAATTGGTGACAGCTTCACATGTCAGGCTTGTTAATGAGCCCGCATATGAAATTAGTGGAATAAAGGAAATAGTTGATTAAGTTCATTTTAATCAAACAGAAAAACTTTTGGTATTAGGGGTATGTGTTTGCTATACTACTCCCAACAGCTAGCTCTGCGTCTTAGCCAGATTGCTGATACTCTATAATTTTAGAAGAACATGTATAATATTTTTGGATTTCTTTTTCTTCTCAATTTGTTTCCTTCTCTCTCATCCTTCTTCATGTGAATACTCTTGGTCACTCTCTGGAGCAGCCAAATCGAATACTCTTAGTCACAATCCATCACATGCTGTATCCCATTACAGTGGAAGTGCTGCATCAAGTATTTTTCCCACATGGATTTGTGGAGAAGATCGTGACGTTTCAGAAGTCAGCTGGTTAGATTAAGTTCTCTCTCCTTCCCCCTTTCTCATAGCATCACTTTACGCATGGATATGTTGAAATTCTATTCTATTGGAATGTTCGTTCTTTCCTTTTTTTCCCCTTCTCGAGTTGTCGAGAGTGAGCTTTTTTTTTTTGCACCGGTAGCATTGGGTCCTCAAATCAAAATTAAGCCCTTAATCTAGAACTTGTTGCTAAATACGTTGCTGCTTTCTACTTGAAGTGATTTTGCCTTTTAGTGAGTCTTCATACTTGTGCATGAATATCTTAATTGCATTTTTGTAGGTTTTCAGGCTCTCATTCAGTATCAAACTCGCCAATGTGCTGTTTCTGCTAGGACTGCACTACAGGTAATACTCTCTTTTCTGTTGGACCTGTCAGTTTGAACTTCATCCTTTCCTTAAGAGGTTTTCATCCTGGTTTATTTACCTAAAAGATAGGACACCTCTGCTATTCTTGTAGGGACGTAATATATATGATGGTTGCTGTCAGCTAGACATTCAGTTCTCCAAGTAGGTTCTATAACTAATCACGATATGCTTGTAACTTTTTCCATCTTTGCTTGATAATTATAGATTTGGGTTTCATTGTGCAGTCTTGACGAGTTACAGGTGAACTACAATAATGAACGTTCAAGGTTTGTAGTAAATTTGAATCCTCAATTAGTTTTCTTTCTTTTGTATCTTGGATTGTATTAGTATAGACATTTTTTCTCGATGTTGTTCCAGGGATTTCACCAATCCTAGCCTGCCTTCTGAACCAAAAGGCCGGTCATCTCAAGTATGTACCATCACATAGTAAATTCTTATAATGTTTGCCCCTCTCCTTCCTAAAATCTTAATTTCCTTATCTGGATGTGCAACAGCCTGGATATGGTGATACGGGAGGCATGTATGCACTTCAAGCATCTGGAGCGAGACCAGGTGCTATAGTTTTATATCATATAATGGATATATATATATATATATATATATATTACCGATTTTTTCCCAGAAAGACAACATACTTATGTATATTTTTCTCTTTTTCTTTGGTTCCAGTTGCATTCCCACAGGTGCGTATTGTTCTTGTCAAACTATGGTTGAGATGATAGAAGAGTATAAGCATCTATTAGCATTTGTCGATTATCAGGGGTTTTTCCTTTCCTTTTAGAATACTATATTAATCCTACACTATAATGATCATACCTCCCATGAGATCCTTTAGCTTTGATATCTGGGATATTATTCTTAAGATGAATATGGTCGACCACACCAGGAAGTTCTTTGAGCGTTATAGTTGATGTCTGTAATGTGTCTTTTTTACTTGATTCTTAGATGGCCAATGCAGCTGCTGTTGCTGCAGCATTCGGAGGAGGTTTGCCACCTGGTGTTAGTGGGACAAACGACAGGTGTACAGTCCTTGTGTCCAATCTGAACCCAGATGTGAGTCACAATTTTTTATTCTCTGTTAGACTCCTGCACAAGCTTTTATTATCATGGTTGACGTCACCTTTTTTTTGTGTGTGGTTACAGAGAATAGATGAAGACAAGCTTTTTAACCTTTTCTCCATTTACGGTAACATTGTAAGAATTAAGCTTCTCCGGAATAAACCTGATCACGCACTTGTGCAGATGGGAGACGGTTTTCAGGCAGAATTAGCTGTGCACTTTTTGAAGGTTTGGTGTTATTACATCTCTCTCCTGCATGGGGGTTTATTTTCTACCGACGTATGAGGTTTTATTTTTATATTTTAACAAATAAAATTATGACAATGTTTAAATTATTATGTTCATGAGGCCGTCAGCTAAATTGCAAGCAAGAAGCAGAAATATTGAGAAATAGATTACATTATAGGAATTTGAATATGTGAACACCAATTTTGGTTTCTGGATAAGAAACCCAAAAGCTGAAAGCATGCAAAAGTATTGGTATATTGGTTTCTATGGCTTATTTTCATGATTATTAGAGTAGTAAGTATCAAATGTCACTTTTGACGGAAGATTTTTGTTCAAAACAAGGAGCTTTTGAAACAGAAAAGGGGGAGTAACAAAATAAAAATTAACAAGGGGATATAAATGAATCCCAATGAAGTAAAAAATTGTTAGTAAGTATAATTTATAAATAGCAAACAAGGAAGACAAAGAACACTAGAGGAAGCTTTAGTCTTGGCTAAATCAAAATCTCCCTTCAAGCTAAGCGCTGAGATTTTCTGGCTCTACTTCTCAGTATTTTCCAGCTACTTGTTTGGAATGTCGTGCTTCGTCTATTGAAGCTTTAATTTTGTTCAAGGGCTTTCGGTTTCTTGGGTGACAAATGCCTCACAGTACTTTTGAACTTTATGTAGGGAGCAATATTGTTTGGCAAGAGATTGGAGGTCAACTTCTCAAAGCATCCCAACATTACGCAAGGGGCTGACACTCATGAATATGCTAACTCAAATCTTAATCGTTTTAACCGAAATGCTGCAAAAAACTACCGCTACTGCTGCTCCCCAACAAAGATGATTCACATATCATCTCTATCCCAGGAAGTAACTGAAGAAGAAATAGTGAGTCTCCTCGAGGAGCATGGGCCGATTGTCAACACCAAGCTCTTTGAGATGAATGGGAAAAAGCAGGCACTCATCATGTTTGACACTGAGGAGCAGGCGACTGAAGCTCTTGTTTGCAAGCATGCTAGTTCGCTTAGTGGGTCGATCATTCGCATTTCGTTTTCCCAGTTGCAGACTATATGAAGTTAACACGGCATTAAACAAGTAAGAAGTGATGGATTCTTAATGCTTAATTGGGGTTGAGGATTCATAATTTACGAGGATTTTAAAAATGGAGATGGATGATGGTGCATAATGTCTTAATTCTTGTAACAGTTAATTTGTCTTTGGATTTTTCGTGGATTGTACTTCTGCTTTGTTGTTGTCTCAATTCTTCTCGTCTCATCTCATCTCTTCTCTTCTTGTGCTTATCGAAATCATTCTTAAGACTTGTCGACGGAGCTAGATCTTCATTTTATGTTGTCAGTTTTGAAGAATAGGAAGAAAGAGGGATTGCTAACCTGCCTTTTTTCAGTTGAGGATCTCCTTGTTAGGTGCTAATGTATATGTCTGTCTTGTAATTTCTGGCAAATCAGGCCATTGGCTCTTGTAATTTCAGTTCATAGTACTCTTAAATCTCTTCTACCTAATTTATTGATGAACACTTTTGTCTTTGACAATTTTGTCCAATTCTCTCCTTAGCCTTGACAGACTGATGAAGAAATTGCTGTTAAATGTATGTGTTCTCCCTCCCTCGCCATCTCTCTCTCTCCCTCAGTATTCTCTCTCTCCATCTGCTCTCTCTTTCTCTCTCTTCCTGCTTTCTTATCTTCCTCTCTCTCTACCTCCCACCTTCTTACTCCCTCTCTATCCCACTTTCCCTTCGTGGCTCTCTCTCTTCCTGTACGTGATGTGCTAATATGTTAAGAGTCGAACTATTTAGCCTGTATTTACTTAACTTTTAATGTGTTTCAGTAACTCATGTTGTCTAATCTAGTCCGTCGCATTTGGAATGACTTTTAAATGCTTTGAAACTATTTTTAAACGCTTGAATCTAAGGACATGAAATATCTATTATAAAAACATTGATTTGATAGGATATGATGTAGATGATGGAAGTAGAACAGTAGAATCAGATGTTTTATCTCTTTGTTTTCTTGGAAACAATCTGTTCTTTTTTTATTTTGTTGTTTCTATAGATTGCCATTTTCTTTTATGGTTTACTTTTGCTGGTCATTTGTTGTCAAATTAACCTGTTTGTTCAGTCAATAAACAATGTTCCACAGTCTGTCACGTCATCATTAAATTATTGACATTTTAGGCACTTAATAAGTCACTTTTTTTAATTATTTAAGGGAGTGTTGGCAGCGTTTGGATTGTTGAATTAGGTTGGTAATTATTGTTTATGGAGTTAGAATGTTTTGTTTGATGTATTGAGTTGAGTTGAGTTAGGAAGGTTGTGTTTGAGGTGTTGAGGTGAGTAATTCTGTTAAGATATGTGACGATTATTTTAACCTAAAAAAAGTATAAACTTCTATTGTCAATTTTTGTTTGTTTGACTTTTTGTTCAACCATTCAATTACACATTTTTCTAAATTTTCAATATTCAATAGAGATAACTTAAAAATTTCAATACTCAATGTAGAAAAGTATGATAGTTGATGAGAGAGTAAAGAGATAAATCGAGAGCCTAACTTAAAGATAATTGAGCTACTTAATGGATTTTGTTCATAAATTAATCACAAAATTATGACCAGCTAATCAATAGTGTTCGATGCAAATAAAAATTTCATAGTTTTAATTAATTATATATATAAACACAGTTAAATTCTAAACTAACTAACAAGTTGGACACAATAGTGTTACATACTGATTAGCCACACTAAGATTAGGGATCAATTAAGATGTGCAATCAAATTAGCTAGATTCAACTTAGTGGCTTTTATTTCCTAAGACTGATCGTGTAATGTGATAAACATAGGAATAGGACATGAACCAACACAAGCAATAAGACACTTTTGCTACTCAAATTAAAATGCAATTGTTACAATTACCGATAATCAAAACATGCATAGTATATATGGGTGATCTAGGTTATAAATGACTAATTTGTTACATTAATCGACGCATTGTAGACATTCAAACAAGGAATAAAAAATAATAAGGAATATTTAGCCAAAAAGACCATTTTGTAAACTTAATTTCATAAATGTCTACAAACTTAAACATTTTCATATTTATGTAATATTTAGCCAAAAAGACCATTTTGTAAACTTAATTTCATATGTCTATCTACAAACTTAAACATTTTCATATTTATGTTTTACAAAATTGATTAATTCCTATCCTCCTATCTCTGAACAAGTAATATACCATATATTACTTATATTTGCTATATATAGGGTTCGAGGATATACATATACATAGGCAATATATAATATTTTTGTCAGATATGTGATATTTTATTTCGTAAAGTATCATATACTTTGTATTATTTAATATACATATATTTCACTATATAGGTAGCACCAAACGTGTCAATTGTATATTCCAGACATTTGAAGGAGAGATTCACTTACATGGATTACAAATAGATTATGTTGCAGGATGAAATATCCTTATTTGAGTTCCAATAATCTTGTAATTGATCAGTTAGGGAGTTCATGCAATTTGATCTCCATTAGATGTATGCTTGCATAGGATTAAAGAATTTTGTCAAGCGTGGAGGCTGATGACATTACTATGTGAAATGGTTGAGTAACACAATGTCAAAATCTTAGGTTTGTTTTTTCTTTCTTCGATTGTCCACTTGAAGAACCCAAGATTCGTACGTGACACATACATATCATATTTCTAGTAAACCATTATTTTCGATATTCAACAAATATACACAAACAACATATCTTTGAAATGGTAATTAATATCTTCATCTATTGAAATATGCTTAGATTGGTGCAACTAGAAGTTCATGACAAAATATATACTAAAAATAGTATCAATCTTCAAATCAACACAATTATTTAACATTGACCAAAGCGAAAGAAACCAAGAAGCCTCCATTTATGATAGGTGAGGATGTTAAGGCTAATGGGTCTATTCATTAAGTAATTTATTAGGGTATCAAAATGAAACATAGATTCCAACATAAGCGTAGCTCAACTGGAATAAAGTTTGTACTATCTACTGAGGTTAGAAGCTTGATTTCCCCACCTACAATTGTAAGAAAAACTGATGTTCTTTCGTTCCAAGTAAATAATTTATTCACTTTACATACTTTCATGTTTAAGTATGGACAAATCATATATTGATACAGAATGGGCTGTGAAGATGTCCTAAAGTAACTAGTTATGTTATGTGCAAGGTAAGACTAGTTAGTGAAATGCTACATATCAAGTGGTATAACCTTTCAAATGGAAGCCATTCTATTCAACGGGATCATATCATTTTGATGTGGAAATCTTTCCCTTTCAACAGGAGAAATCACCTGTGGCATCGTCATTCCTACTGAAACTATGATTTCTGCATTATGCAAATAAAAGCCTGAGTAAAATATTGCCATATGTATATGAAAAATGGAGAGAGCGATACGCAAATTATAGCCCAATAAAGATCACAAGCAAATAATAATCGAATTGAATATTATTCAATTCCTTGAGTTTTACAGGAACTTCCATTGGCATGTTGAAGTTCAAGGAAAACCATATCTTCTCAATAAAGGATGATGCCATCATGTACGTATCGTATTATATTATTTACAATCAAACAATAGCAACAACGCCTACTCCTACTGAATCTGAACCCATTTTCTCCATTTTCAACCAATATCATATTTTTATGATTGATATAACCTTGGAACACTCTGCACACTACTAAGTAATGAGATTGCTTGAATCCTTCTACTTTAGAACACTCATGACTAAACTACCATAATATTTTTCTCCCCCTTCAATGTCCGTTACTCCCGACCAATTCATGAAAAGTAATCTCTACTGATATTACCCTTAACTAGTTATTTACTAAACTCTTATTCGATAACCATTTTATTTTTAATTTTTTTAGTTTTGAAAAGTAAGCTTAGAAATTGTACCACTTGTGTTCTTTTTTTGTTTTGTTCTCTAGTTTTTTAAAATGTTTTCAAAACCTACACCAAGCCAAAATTTCAGGACTAAAAATTGATGAGGGAAGGATTAGTGTAATTTTGGATGAATTAAAATGTTAATCCTTTATACACCCATTTGTAATAATCTCTTAAATATACGGCTTTTCTTATGTATTCTCATTCGAATAAAGATTCATAAACTTGATTTATGGAGTACTATCTCCTTTGATCACTTAGGCTATACATACAAAATGTAAGCTCCATTTGATACATATTGGGTTTTTGAAATTATGCCTCACAGCTTCTTTACAATGATTTTCATCTTTTACAACAAAGCAATTGAATATCCGGGCAAGAAAGTTGACGATGGGAGAAGGAGAATATGGGGGGAAAGGGGGTTTGAACATTTTGGGGCTTAAGTGAGAAGCTGTTTCAGGTTTCTTGATGAATATGAAGCTAAGAGGAATAAGGTCAAGAATAGCATCGTCCCACAATAAATAGTTTGACATCTCAATAGATCCAACTCCATTTTAATTCTTGAGAAATTAAATAAGCATGAGTGCTAAAATTAAGACCAAATAAAAGTCCTAATTATTTGCTCTAAAAGCACATATAAATAAAGCCATGAACATGAGAAAGAACATTTCATTAAGTTTTATCAAAAGAAAACACTGACCTATGGCTTCCCGGATAGATAAATTTGGACGTATGATGTCTTCAGATTTTATAAGAAAAACGTCACCAATGTACAGATGATTCGTGGGAACATAAACACTGCATAACTCTTCATATCCGTTCATCTGTCATTTATCATTAAAAATTCATTCAAGGCATAACTGAGACATGCACATTTATCCTAAGCAAAATTTATAGATCAAGCCTTTTGATGTCGTACATTTGTTGACAGGTCAAGGGTAACAGTTTCTATGGCCCATTTGATAAATATTTCACTAATTATTTTCTGTTTTAAAAGTTGATCTTAGAAACACAACCATAACAGCCAGCTCCACCTTATGAATCGTGTTTCTTTGTTTTGTTGTCTACTTTTTAAACATGTTTTAAAAATTAGGCCAACTTTGAAAACAAAAAAAAAAGTGTAGTTTTTGAAAAATATGTTAATGATTTAATGATTGTTACATTTTGCTAAGAATTCTAGTTATAATCGAATGTACAAAATTACCAAATAAATGGTGAGAAATCAAGCATATAACTTTTAATAGCATCAACCTAAAATGAAACCATTATCAAAGGAATTTTAGTTAAAATCATAGAACTGCAATTCCTACGATGAACTGGAACAAACCATCATGAAATTAACTGAATGGACACAGAATACCTGAAGGACAACTGACGAGGTAATAAAACCAATTGCATATTCACCAATTCTTGGATGTCGTATTATGGCTACTTCCTTAAATGCTGTGGTACTTTGGTCTGTGCAGAAGGAATAAAAGATAGAAAGATATCTGTTAACTAGTCATACCTCATAAATCATAATGCAGTCATTTTTACCCAATTCTATTAAAAATTTAAAGCTGGGCAACAATTAGTAAAAAAAAAAATCATGAAAACAATAAATTTTACATTTATAGTAGATTTTGATAAAGCATATTAATTTGCCAAGGCTTTGCACTAGCAAGAAAACTTCAAGTAGCTTCTAAAGGAAAATTATACCAATAAGAATTAACCTATCAAACAAGTGACCATAAGCACCTGACCTTACTATAACAAGGCCCTATAACAGTCTGTGTTCTCTATGATAGCAATAGGTATAAAAAATGAACAAGTTATAGTTGCATCATTTTCAAATATTGTATCGGAAAAATGTCAATAAATTGATTGAACATGAACTAAAAATATAACAGATCCTCCGTTTATCATTAACTTAAAACAAGATTTACGCAATTAAAATTGATCTATAAAACAAAAACAAAAGTTTCAAAGATAGATCAACAAACAAAAGCACACGAGATACCTGGAGAAATAGCTGCACTAATTTGTTTCGAAGCTGAATAAATGTGCTTTACAAAGGGCATCTTTTTTATGAACCATTCTCCTAGCCAGAAAACAGTGGCACCCATCCACGATGAAGCAAATAAACCAACCAAAAATATAAATATCAACGATGAAACAAATCCAAGACCTGCAACAGAATTCATATATTTGATATGCATATCGGAATTGTAAGAAAATGATGAAGTTAGTGATCTACAAATGAAAAGAAGGGATAAGTCAAAAGCTATATTTCAACTAAACAAAAAAATGTGATGAAGCTTAGAATCAGACTGAAAAAATCAGTAAATGACTAATTTACAATAACAATTCAGCAAGTAAAGAGTACAAAGAGAAAGGCAGGTGGCGAAGCTTGGTCTCCAATAAAAGAAAAAGGACTAGTCTAAGTAAACCTAGCCAATTAGGTGAAAGTGTGAATCTCCTTGGGCAAACCATATCAATCTAAAGAGTCAAACCCATCAAACCACAAAATATATACACACACAACTCACATCCAGTATTTTCAAGCTCCTTAGACTGTCTAGAAAAAAAAAATCAAGCTCCTTGTGCTCCCATTCTATGCTTCATTCTTTTAACGTCCATGAGGGTCCAGATGAAGTATTTACACACCTCAACTTCATTTAATCTTAACTGTGAATTAATATTCTTGATTCGACCTCACAATAACTATGACAACAATCTCATATCACAACACAATCATCTATCACCTTTATGCATCTTTGTAACCAACATATTGCAAAGTGAAGCTATTTATGAGAGAGGTTTTCTTCTTCCATGATTGGTAAGAAAAACTCAAATTCATACAAGAAATTTCTCAATTAAATGTGCAAGGACTAAGCAACCAACCTAAACCTATATGGCAAGGAAAAAGTAAAAAATATACAAGAAATAATCTTAGCAATGCCTAATTTACAATTGAATCGATTAATCTTGATTTCCTACTTGAAGTGTGTATTGGAACAAAGAGTCGGTAATCGTAAAAAGTTCACAAAAATATTTTCCAAAGCAACCAAACTTGATCAACAAAAATGAAACTGGACCATAAGAAACATACCAAATATGTTTATCCCAAGCCTGGCATATAACGGGCTAAAGAAGCTATCGACAAACTGGACAAACCACCATGTGATGAAGAATGTAATGGCAACAGGAAACAGAACCACACTGCAATTCCATCATTTATCAAAATCTTGTATAGTTGGAATTGAAGACCTAGAAATTGATTTAAATGGTTGCAGATAAGCAGTATGAAACATTCTTTTAATGCTGATTACCATCCAGTCATGAACTTCTTTGAGACCCAACTCTGAAGAACAGCATAGCAAGCCTGAAAAAAGACCAATAATTGACATGGTTGAAAAACACATTTATTTTAAAGATAATCCACAAATAGTTTACTTCGGCTAAAAAAAAAAGAAGAGAGATATTGGGTGGATATTAGGAAAAGAGATAGGAGCTGAAGGTTGTGAGCAAACCTCCCAGTACTCTCTAGCACCAAGAAATGCCTGAAACACAGAGGCCAGTTTTGCGTTTCACCTTTTCTCAGTGGACTTTTGTTATTAGAGTGTAACTTCAAATACACGTACACCATATTGTTTAAGAGTTTGAAGGAGGCTTGGATGTTGAGGCCACATATTCTCAGATCAAAACAAGCATCAGACGCATTCCAAAAGAAAATCTTCAAGAAAGTCACCATAGAACTTTGGAATACATTGAAGATACGTAATATATCGATAAGGGAATACTACACCACAAGTTTCTAACATAAAAGTATTAGATAACATGAGGTTCCATCTTAAAACGAATTGGCAATTAGAGGAGTTCCTATATATCTTATTAAGAATGTGAGTTCTCTCCCATTTCCAATATGGGATCCTCAACATGCCCCCTCAAGATAGTACCTCTTTGGGTTCACCATTCTTCATTTGATCCCAATATATATATATATATATAAAATATAATATAATTTTTTTAAAAAATTTTTGGACTGAAATTTGAGTTTAACTTGTCTCTGATACCATATTAGATAGCACGAAGTTTTATTGCCAAATCAATTGGCAATGAGAGGAGTAACCTATCTATCTTATTAAGATGGTAAGATCTCTTTACTTTTCCAATGTTAGATCCTCAACATTCATCAGGGAGATATGAATAAGTGGGACATTATTAATAAATTTACTGAAAGCTTCATAGAAGAAACTTTCACTAGGCCTTAAAGAAAATAGCAATTAGGAAAACTTTCCAAAAGGATTTTTAGATTACCATTTTCTTCCAACCTTTTCTATAGCACATGATTCCTGAAGCTTACCTTCTCCAAAGTACTTAACAAGAAACTTATTGTTCCTGAAGATATCATCATACTTAAAAAAACAAAAAAATCCCTAAGCATCCATCGCCAATCAGAGACTGACTCCTCTTCCTTCTCTATTGATCCTTCAACTAAAAGTACCCTTTACAGCTCGAATGAACCCTAGATGGCTTCAATAATGAAGTAAGCTAAACAGAAAAGATTATAATCAATAGAAAAGGATTTGGGAAACGATAAAGACGAGAAGAAAAGCTCGAAAAAGGAGTGGAGTACCTTGCGAGTGGACGAATTGGGGGAAGATGGAGGGGACTTGGGAGTATCATCGTCGGTATCAGATTCGATCATCGGAGCCGAAGAAGATTCTCTGTTATCGACCATTGAAGGAAGAGTGAGGTCGAGAGTCTTGGCTTCTTCCCGATGGTCGTTTTGTTGAATTCTTTGTTTGGATTTGCGAATGCGTCTTCGGTTGTTTGCGTCGATAACTGCCCACCGCCGTTTTCTTTCCTTTGTGGTCAAACAAGGGGCAATTACACGTGTAATAATTTGACCTTTTCCACCAATAAAACCATTTTTGTTCATCAACTTTTATCAAATTAATCATTTAATCCTTAAATTTTAATGAGTAACGATGTAGTCTATGTATTTTTCATTTTTCATTTATTTATTCATGAACTTTAGTATGCATTGATGTCAAGATTTGGAGAAGAAAAAATACAATCTTCACGTGACAGAAATGATAAATTTATACTTTGAGGAAGAGAGGATTTGCAAAACAAAGAAAAAAAAAGCTTTAATGGCAAAGTTAGAATGACGAACTATAGCATGGAGAAAAAGTCAAAAGTTTAAATTACCTTATATGAAGTTTTCATCAAATATTTTCATTTAGAAAATTATTTGAGTCCCAATTGGGTTCCCATTACAATTTTCTCATTTTTGAAATTAAGTCTCATATTGAGGTTTTTTAGCTAGTTTCATAAAATCTTGTCATGGGCTCAACTTCGTTAAGCTAGAGTTGAGGAGCATTGATTTTCTCTTTCAATTTCTTCTCATTGATGACAATTTTCTAGTAATCTGCATGTTGTTAAAATGCATTAACCTTATTGTTATGGGGAAAATGGTATGTAAGAACTGACTACACTAGCAAGCTGATTACTGAAGGAAATCGATTTCCCACACAGTGGAAGAAAATGATCGCCGGTGTCTTTGAAATGTGTTTTTCAATCACTTAAATAAACAGAGAGGATGGGAACTATAGACAAACATTTACTTTTAATGCTTCTAACGAAAATTAAGAGAGGAAAGGAAAACCGAGACAAGTGTGGCAATCACTAGACCACATGAGAAAAAAGTTTGCCTCAACAGATCTGAGTTGAGGATGCGTCCATATCAGTCTGACACTAGTGAACTGATGGGGCTAGTGAGGTGAGGAGAAGAGATGAAAGGAAAGTGTTTGTTGAGATCTTGATGCAACCACTGGAAAGTTTGGACGATGAAGGCATTGTAAACCAACCAAGCAAGGCGATGGCTGGGCAAAGAGAAGATGAAATAAAGACGAGCAAGGCGGCCATCCTTAGAAAAGATCTAGATGAGGAAGAGAGTGAAGAGAAAACACCACTGAGACAAGAGAGTGAAGAGAAAACACCACAAGACGAAGGCGTACACTGTTAAAGTGGTAGTTGAAGAGAAGTACGTCTCCTCACATCTTCTGTGGAGCGGTTAGTGGCTCAGGTAGTCGAAAAATCAAAGAAGATGAAGGAATGCTTGCAGGATCTGAAAAAGGAAGCTGAAACCTAACTCAAGTACCAACTCAATCCCTAGGTAGCAGGTGTTCCGTAAATAGTCAACTTAAGTACCTCCAGCCTTAGACATGATCTTGCCGGACGAGTTTTCTTGTAACCTCAGTTTTACAAGTTATCAACCTATTTTAACTATTAAAATAGGTTGTGTTTGTTGACCCTATGTGAACATGTAGTTTACTTTGTTGTAGATTTTAAAAATCTATTTTATAACACTTATAACTTAGACAATATCTATAACATACATCAAACATTTCATAAATTAACATAACATCTTATACTAATTCTCATGAAATCCTATACATGCATACTATATATTATAACACTTATAACATACTTTCAATGCATGAAATAAACTTATCCTATCGTGGAATTTTAAACCTATATGGCATACTTTATGCAAAAATAAATTTAATTTAATTAAAATTGTTGAGATTGGTGTCCTAATTCTCCTGGTGGTCTTGTATTTTGTAAACTTTTTGTACACACATTGTTATTAATAAAATAAATGTTATTTTATATGCATTAACTCAAATCCAATAAACTAAGATCTGTGGTTATTTCATGTAACTTAAGCAAGTATGTGAGACATACAAGCGGATCATGTCTTAAGTAATAACCTAAATGGTCTGTAGTATAAGAACAAAGAAGGGATACGACCCGCTTTGTAGATGTTACAAGTATTGTAAAGTGCTACAAATGGTCTGATTCTGACCATTCACGTGGAGACATGCGAGTGGAGGTATCCTATACAAAGAGTTTGTATAAGACCGGACCACGAGATAATTAGTCTCTTTATATAACTGTTGAGGTTGATGCCCTAAAGTCTCGTATCCTGTAGTTTGTAAACAGTTTGTACGAATGCTTGTGATGTATAATATATGATATTTTACTCCACTTTTTGATTTTGCTCATCTGAATGTTTTATTTGCTTTACCACAAACCAATAAACTAAAATCCATGGTTATCTTTATGTAACTTAAGCATGTATGTGGTGGCATACGAGTGGATCATGTCTTAAGTGATAACCAAAATGGTCTGTAGTATATGGATGTAGGAGGGAAACCTTATTCTGGTAACACTACGGATGCGGCTCGCTTTGTGGAATAGTTACAAGTGTTATGACTTGTCACAGATGTTCTGATCTTGATCATTCGTGTAAGGGACATGCGAGCGGGTGCGTCCTATACAAAGAGTTTGTATAAGACTTGACCACGAAGTGTTAACGCCTTGTTATATAACACCGTTCATGATAGAGACTTACTTCACTAGGATGACTATAGGTAACATGACCTCAATTCTGAGTGAGTTGAGAATTTCTGCCATTGAGGGCGGTTCTTTGATTTGCATGGGTGTGAGTGGCCAGGCCGCCAACTCAAATCTACCACTTTGGGGATTCATCTGATTTGAGAGTTGGGTACTCAACTATACAAGATAGAATTCACTCATTCCCCGAAGCAGGGGTAAGTAGATAAATAGTTCCCTTAAGGGCTGATTCCAGGGCTTGAACTATGTGGTGCCACACACTTTCTCATGGCTTAAACACATAGTTGAACTATGTTGTATTATTCATTAGAAGGCAATGGAGGACGTTGACCGGGATGAATGGGTTTTACACATAGTTGAACTATGTTGCTATCTGGGTTTCACGAAAATCCTTGCTATGGTAGCAGATGGCGACGTTGAGGATCCTTTGTCTTATCAGAAGGCAATGGAGGATGTTTACTGGCATGAATGAGTCAAAGCCATGAATCTTGAGATGGAGTCGATGTACTTCAACTTAGTATGGGATCTTGTAGATCAGCCTGATGGGGTAAGACCTATAGGTTGTAAATGGATCTACAAGCGCAAACGAGGTGTTGATGGGAAGGTACAAACTTTCAAGGCTCGACTTGTGGCAAAGGGTTATACCTAGGTAGAGGGAGTCGACTATGAGGAGACTTTCTCTCCTGTTGCCATGTTAAAGTCAATCCGCATCCTCCTGTCCATTGCAACTTATTATAATTATGAGATCTGGAAAATGGACGTCAAGACAGCCTTTTTGAATGGCAATCTTGAGGAGACCATTTATATGGTGGTGCAACCTGAGGGATTTATCGCCCAAGGTCAAGAGCAAAAAGTTTGCAAGCTGAATCGGTCCATTTATGGGTTGAAATAGGCGTCTAAATCTTGGAACATACGATTTGATACTGCGATTAAGTCGTATGGATTTGACCAGAACGTTGATGAACCTTATGTCTACAAGAAGATCATCAACGCTTCAGAAGTTTTCTTAGTGTTGTATGTAGACGATATACTACTCATTGGGAATGATATAGGTCTGTCTCTTATACACATCTAGATGTGTATAAGAGACAGCCAGATATCTGCTACGCTGTGGGCATAGTCAGTAGGTATCAGTCTAACCTAGGCCAGGGTCACTAGACAACAGTGAAGAACATTCTCAAGTATCTTCAGAGAATGAGGGACTATATGCTCGTGTATGGATCTAGGGATTTGATCTTTACTGGATACACGGATTCTGACTTTTAGACTGATAAGGACTCTCGCAAGTCCACTTCAGGGTCAGTCTTTACTCTTAACGGAGGAGCTGTAGTATGGCGAAGCACTAAGCATGGGTGAATTGTCGACTCCACTATGGAGGCAGAGTACGTAGCGGCTTGCAAAGTTGCTAAGGAGGCCGTTTGGCTTCAGAAGCTCTTGATGGAATTGGAAGTTGTTCCAGATATGTCTAGACCAATCACCCTCTATTGTGACAATAGTAGGGATGTGGTGAACTCCTAGAAGCCTAGGAGTCACAGGCGAGGTAAACACATAAAGCAAAAGTGTCATTTGATCCGCGAGATAATGCATTAAAGGGATGTGATCGTCACGATGATCGCTTCAGAGCACAATGTTGCTGACCTGTTTACGAAGGCTCTCATGGCTATAGTGTTTGAGGGTCACCTTAAGAGCATGGGTCTACAGGATCGCCCGCGGCTCGACTAGGGCAAGTGGGAGATTTTCTTGTACTGGGCTTTTATGCCCTAGTTTATTGTTTTGTACTTGTTTATGTACACCCCACTCCGCTTTAGGAAAAGTGTGAGATTGTTGGGGTTAATGCCCTAAAGTCTCGTGTCCTATAGTTTATAAACAGTTTGTACAAACGCTTGTGATGTAGAATATATGATATTTTACTTCACTTCTTGATTTTGCTCATCTGAATGTTTTATTTTCTTTACCACAAACCAATAAACTAAAATCCCTGGTTATCTTTATGTAACTTAAGCATGTATGTGGTGACATACGAGTGGATCATGTCTTTTAGTGATAACCAAAATGGTTTGTAATATATAGATATAGGAGGGAAACATTATCCTGGTAATGCTACGGATGCGGCTCACTTTGTAGAATAGTTACAAGTGTTGTGACTTGTCACAGATGGTCTGATCCTAATCATTCATGTAGGGGACATGCGAGCGGGGGCGTCCTATACAAAGAGTTTGTATAAGACCTGACCACGAAGTGTTAACGTCTCGTTATATAACACCGTTCATGACAAAGACTTCACTTCACTAGAACGACTATAGGTAACATGACCTCAATCCCGAGTGAGTTGAGAATTCCTGCCATTGAGGGTAGTCCTTTGATTTGCATGGGTGTGAGTGGCCAGGCCGCTGACTCAAACCTACCACTTTGGGGATTCGTTTGATTTGGGAGTTTGGAACTCAGCTATACAAGATTGAATTCACTTCTTCCCCAAAGTAGGGGTAAGTAGATAGATAGCTCCCTTAAGGGCTGATTTCAGGGCTTGAACAATGTGGCGCCACACACCTTCTCATGGCCTGAGAGGTGTTCACACATAGTTGAACTATGTTGTATTATTCATTAGAGGGATCAATGGTACTTAAGGAGTGAGACGTAACTACAGGGGCAAAATGGTAAATTGGCCCAGCTTTACGAACATCTGTGAAGGGTCATCGTACTCATGATTGGTTATATCTGATGGACACAACAATATATTTGTGGTAAGAAGAGTTCAGTTGTTGGTATTTAGTGGAATGTCTGGAAGTTAACAGATGGTGGATCTCGTGGCTAAAGAGTTTAGTCAGTTATTCACGTATCGTTGGAGCTTCGAGCCATAGGTCTATAAGGTCCCCTTAGTAGCTTGGATAAAAGTTGAGAATTAGTTTTTGGGTCAGTTTGAAATGTTCAAATTAACAAGTGGGAGTTCGATTATATATGATATAACTGAACTGGTTAATTATATATGATATGATTGACTAAATATATGAGATACATTATTTTGGAGGAAATTGGATATAAATATGATTTATATCAAGTAGAGGAGAAAACACTGTAGTTGATATATGATATCAAACTATAGGTTAAGAATATAATATGATTATATTCATTATTTAATTAATTAGGCGGTTATGAGATAATTAGTCGAGTTTTTCTCCGAATTCGTGTGAAAGTGGGAAGTTTGATTCAGTTCTTGTAACTAAAGAATAAAATGAAATTTTTTTTCATTTTGAAAAAGATCCGAAAATTCGCTCAGATGTAATTACTAGACGATCGTATAGTGTTGAGAGCCTTTACGATAGCGCCTGCCTTCCTAAACGATCGCACACCCGCGTCTCTAAATGATCGCCTACCTTTGCTAGACGATCTCTTAGTTCACTGAGCCTAACTAAACGATCGCTTACCTTTTAATAGACGATTGCTTAGTGTTTATTACACGATCATGTACCCCGCTCTAAACGATCAAGCACATTCGACTATACGATAGTCTTTCCTTTTCTCCCACTTGCTTGTTCGTAGTATGCGATCACTTTTCCTCCTCCCCTCTACCAATTTAATAAAAGTCCACCCTTTAGATTCTCACTCTGAGAATACTGAGGACTTCGAATGGTGGTGTCGTCCCTGGTTGCTTGTTGTTCGTGCGCTGTTGATCGTGTAGATGACCGTGGTGTTGCTAGGCGACTGCTTGCTAGACGAGAAGGAACAAGAGAAGTTTGTTCACGTTGGATCGAGTTCTATTGAAGAAAGTCTTCAACTGGTACGTTCTCTCGGTTTTTTGTATTTATTTTTAAAGCATGCCAATAATTAGTGTTTACAATGCATATCTGTTTGTTAGAATGTATGTGTGGTAATTCTGTCACAATGAAATTGGAAAGATCCTCTTTCGCTCATAAGTACTCTTTTTTAAGAGTTCCTTCAATAACGTCGTTGATAAATGAGACTTACATCTCGCTAGGATGACCATAGGTGACATGACCTTAATCCTGAGTGAGTTGGAAACTCCTGCTCACGAGGGCAGTCCTTTGATTAGTATGGATGAGAGTGGCCAGATTTCCAACTCAACAAGCCTATCTTTTTGGGGATTCGTCTGATTGAGAAGATGAGAACTCAGCTACACAAGACAGAATTCACTCCTTCCCCAAAGCAGGGGTAAGTAGATATATTGCTCCCTTAAAAGCTGATTCCGAGTCTTGAACATAGTAGGCTATGACTTATTGTTCATTAGAGGAATCAATGGTACTTAAGGAGTTAGATGTAACTACAGGGGCAAAACGATAAATTGGCCCAGCTATACTTACGAGCGATTTGTGAAGGGTCATCACACTATTGATTGGTTATGTGGACACAAAAATATATCTATAGTGCAAAGAGTGCAGCGGTCGGTCTTTAGTGGAGTGACCAACAGTTAACAGATGGTGGATCTCGTGATTAAAAAGTTTAGTTAGTTATTCACGTACCGTTGGAGCTTCAAGCTAAAGGTCCATAAGATCCTATTGTTAACTCAATGGGTTCAAGTTGAGAATCAGATTTTGGGTTAGTTTGAAGTGTTCAAATTAACAAGAGGAAATTCAATTATATATAATATAATGGATATGATGTATTAGATACATTACTTGGAGGAATTAATGTAAAAATGATTTATATTAAATATCATAAAAT
The DNA here is from genome assembly GCF_009727055.1 of Benincasa hispida. Classification (NCBI taxonomy): domain Eukaryota; kingdom Viridiplantae; phylum Streptophyta; class Magnoliopsida; order Cucurbitales; family Cucurbitaceae; genus Benincasa; species Benincasa hispida. The sequence goes on along the minus strand of NC_052352.1, from coordinate 59,820,660 downwards.
AGAAAAAGAACTATGGTTTATATGTTTCATATGATGAAATATTAAAACTATAGGTTATAAATATAATATGATAAGTTGGTTATTATATTTATTTATAACATATTAATTATATAATAATTAATTATTCTTTTTCTCTAATAACCAAATTGAGTGGGAGGTTATTGGAAGTTTTATGGTAATTATGAGATAAAAAGGAAAATTATTTTCCAAACTTAGATGATGATTCATTCGGAATTAGTCTCACGAAAAAGGTTATCAAGTAAAAAGTGTTTTTACTAAGCGATAGCATTGAGAGCATACACGATCGAGCTACGATTTGACTATACGATAGTTACTCGCTTAATTATTGCTACACGATCGAGTAGCAAAGTCTATATGATAGGCTTCATCTTCTAAACGATCCAGTACATCGTCTATACGATAGACAGTATTCATCTCCCACTTACACGATCGTCTACCTCATGTTTTCCTCAATCCAAGATCATACAGAACCCACAACTCATGGATTCTCACACAGAGAATACCAAGGTAACTATTGTAGTGGTGTTCTTGTTTAGTTCGAAGATCGAGTTGGACTCAATTGGGTTCGAGGTACATTCAGTTGTTTATGCTATTGGTTGTTCTGTTCGTGGTGTTCGTGTTCATGTCGACTGAATGATTTGCTGAACGATCGAGGGATATTTGAAGAAGGGTTCTTCAAAGGTATACATACTTTATCCCTTGCTTGTTCCTATTAAGAAACATGCTGTAATTTCTAATTATGCATAATCTGTTTGTTTCTATTTAGATTGTAATTGTTTGTGTTTATTCTGAATGGGATTTGGAACGATCCACTTCCGCTGCTCAAAGGATCTCTATTAAGATTTCCTTAAAAAACATACATTGATAATGCATAATTAATTAAACACACTAAATGATAGAGTATACATACATGCAATGAAAGAAATCAGAATCAATAAGCACTCTAATTACACTTAATTTAAGTTGAAAAGCATGTAAGAAAACTAATTTCAAGGAGGGTTTCATGAACACAATACCTTTGTAGATATCAGCAACTCTAGCTCCTCTCCTTGAATTGGATCTCCAAATGCATAGTAGACCACCAAGAGGATCTTCTCTACTATCCTCTAACTCGGATTGTGTGGTGAAAGCACTGAATTGAGATCAATTAGGTTGAGAAGGAAGAAGATTTGGGAAAGATTTTCAGGATTTCAGAAAATCCAATTACATTAACTTCAATTCTCTGTAATTGAAGTATTTATGAAAATTAATCATGCAAACACTAACCATCAAGCTGATTGACACTTCAATCAACACTAGGTGAGTGGGATAGGTGTTGATACATGGATCAATCCACTTAATTAAGGTGAAAGATTGGATTTTTCCACTAGCAAACTATTTTTGCTAATTTCCAATTTCCATGTTCAATTTATCTAATTTTCACCAAAATTAGTTTTAATTCAAAATTCAAATATGAATTTGAATTGAAATTGAAAAATGTTTTATTTATTTAAATAAATAATTAAATTTTTTTAATGAATTAATTAAATAATAATTTAATATCAAATATTAAATTAATCAAACACCTAATTAATACACAAATCCTATTCATGTTATTCAATATTTAAATATTCTAATCTCTCCGGCCTCATTTAATTTCAACAATGAATAAAACTAATCAAACCCTAATTTGAATTTGAAACCCTAATTTTGATTTTGAACGTTTCAAAACTGATCGATTCACTAATCCAAGATATAATTTTACGAGCTAGTAGAGGGACCTTATGGACCTACAGATCATGAACTCCAACGATTTGAGATTAATTGGCTAAACTCTATAGACCGAATTAATCAATATTTGTTAACTACTAAGACACACAACTATAGCTTGATAACTGCACTCTCTTCATTGTAGATATATTTCTATCAATTTTAACCATAATCAGTAAGTTGATCCTTCACAAGTCGTTCGTATTTATAGCTAGATCAAAATTACCGTTTTACCCCTATAAATACATCTTGCTTCTTAAGCTTTCACTGATCCTCTATTGAACAATTGGTTTATAGTCCAACTAATAAACCATGTCCCTCTCGACCATGAGAGAGTGGGGCCCATTGTTCAAAACCAGAAATCAATACTTAAGGGAACAACCTATCTGCTAACCCTAAATCGAGTAGGAGGGAATTCTATCTTGCAAGACTATGTCCCCCTATCTATCCAGTCTTATCCCCAAAATGGGAGGCTTAGTGAGTAGTACTGTTGAACTACTCTCATGCAGATCAAAGGATAATCCCGAATAAATAAGAGTTCATATTTAGCTTAGGATTAAGATCGAGTTACCTTAGGTTATCGAATTTAAAATAGTCAGTTTTAACAGTAAACAGTCATTATAAAAAAAAGTGACTATTTTGAGGTCTGATCTTATGCAAACATCCTTTGCATAGGATGCCTCCATTCGCATGTCTCCACATGAATGATTTTGGAATCACATCATTTGTATTAGTATACAAAGTGGGCCATATCCAATAGTGTCACCAGGATGAGGTACCAAATCTCATCCATATACTTATAGACCTTTTTAGCTATATACTAAAACTTGATCCACTTTTATGACTCCACATAAAGTTTAAAGTATTCATATTATAGCCATGGATTCGTTTATTAGATTTTTATAACAGAATGCAATATCAATAACATTTTACTGAATGAACAACTCAATAATACTTTTATTGATAAATAAAATATGTTTCTAGTATTTATGAACTGCGAGTTTTAGGATATTTCTAATACTAAAGTAGACTGATTTTGGCATCCCAGGCTATCAAACAACTAAATTATCACAATAATAATTGAAAAATCGGAACAAACACTTCAAACCGTCCTAAACTAGATGAAAATAGCTTGAACCGAACCTCCAAGGTTTCAAATAGGACAAAACCAACTGAAATAGGATGAACCAGATCGAATCGGTCCTGTTGGACCGTTCCACACATTTATGGAAAAATGAAACACAACGTTGGAGCGTTGCCTCGGGTTATAGCTCCCTGTTTCAGTTTTACTCCAAATTTCTTCAAATTACAACCTAATTTTAATTGTAATGACTCTAGCAAAATTATAGACTCTTCTTTACACATTAAAACCCATATACAAGCGGGCAATTACAATTATTTCAACAAATTGAAGCTCAATTCGATCCAACCATAACATTCATCTCATAAAATTTCACCCATTAAGCTTAAATTAATGCAAATTGAGGCTTAAAACATGCTCTGGTACCAATTGAATGAGTAAAGAACATGCAAGCGGAAGCAACTAGGATCAAAAGAACTCTAATTACATCAATTTTATGGATTAAGCATACTTGTTCAAAATTGTAAAACAGAGTTTTGAAGAACAAACCTTGATGTAGCTCAAAATTGAAACAATCCACTGGTTGTTTTTTCATCACAAACAATTTGTGAACCACCGCTAGAGTCCTCTCTACTATTCTCCAGCCTTAGAACGGATTGTGGGATCCAATATTGTGATGAATTTTAAGGAAAAAAAAGAGTTTGAGAGAATTTTGGAGCTATGGTTTTGAGAGGGAAAAAACAGCTTCAAAAGCCAGCCTTTTCAACCCCAATCTCTGCAATTCTTTCTTCAATTTAAAGAAGAAATCATGAAAAATCAGAATCATCTCAAAGTGACACCAAATTGATCACTAATTAGTGAGAATTAAGGTATTTTAAAGAGGTTCAAGTGGGAAGAACGCATTACCTCTACAATTAAACTAATTTTGAATTTATAAAATTCAAATTTTAAATGAATTTTCTTAAAGTTAATTCAAATAATTAATTTTAAATGAAATTAATTTTAAAACCAATTTTAAATAAAATTAATTATAATAATTAATTAATAATTTAATTAATAACATCAATTTAATATCAAATATTAACTTAATAATTAACACCAATCCTGATCATGAATCCCTATTCATGTGTAAAATATTTAAGTCATATTTAAATATTTCCATCTCTCCATATTGTTTAATTTATAATTGAACACTAAGATGTTAAATATATCGAATGTAATTAACTCTTACTTTCGAAAAAGAATTTAAACTTGTTAAATTTTCTCATCACACTATTCCAAGGTTTAGTCTCATATGAGCTAGCAGGGGAACTTAATGGACCTATAGATCATGAGCTCCAATAGTATGAGATTAACTGGCTAAAATCTTTAATCTAGTAAACCAATATTCGTTAATTACCAGGACACTCCATTATAGCCCAATAGCTGCACTCTCCTCACTGTAGATATATTTCTGTCCACTCGATATAACCATGATTAGTAAGTCGATCCTTCATAGGTTGGAAGTAATTATAGTTGGGTCAAAATTACCGTTTTACTCCTGTAAATACATCTTGTTCCTTAAGTCTCACTGATCCTCTAGTGAACAATTGGTTTGTGGTCCAACCACCAAATCGAGTCCCTCTCGGGTCAATGAGAGGGTGAGGCCCCTTGTTCAAGACTCATAGTCAGCACTTAAGAGAACAACCTATCTACTATCCCTAGAATCAGGTAGGTGTGAATTCCATCTTGTAGGACTATGTTCTCATCTATTTACCCATTCTTATCCTTAAAATGGTAAGCCTATTGAGTCGACAAACTTGGGCCACTCTTACCCATGCAGATTAAAGGATAATCCCGAATAAATAGGAGTTCATAGTTAGCTTAGGATTAAGATCGAGTTACCTAGGTCATCGTATTGAAACCGTCAGTCTTAACAGTAAATGGCGTTATAAAGTAAAAGTGACTATTTCTCGGTTCGGTCTTATGCAAACTTATTGCATAGGATACCTCCACTCGCATATCTTCACATGAACGATTCAAAATTACATCGTTTGTATAAAATACAAACTAAGCCACATCCATAGTGTCCCCAGGCTAAGGTACCTAACCTTATCCCTATAATATAGATCGTTTTGGCTATTACTCGAACTTGATCCACTTTTATGCCTCCACATATAGTTTAGATATTCATGCTATAACCAATTGTTCTTAATTTATTGGATTTAGAGTTTTTAAATGCAATTCACATATTCAATATCATTTTTATTGAATAAACCTCAATAACAAATTTATTGTAAAATAGAATTCGTTTATTGTTTACAAACCACGAGTTTTAGGACGTAAGAACCAACAAACTATTGGGATTGATGTACTAATTCTCCTGGAGTCTCGTAGTTTGTAAACTGTACACATTGTTATGAAAAAAATAAGAGTTATTTTATTTGACATTTACTCATATCCAACAAACAAAGCTCCATAATTATTGTATGTAAAATTAAGCATGTATATGAGATATAAAAATGGATCATGCCTTAAGTGATAACCTAAAAAGGCCTGTAGTATAAGGATTAAGGAGAGATACCTGATCCTGGTGACACTATGGATACGACCCGCTTTGTATAGATTTACAAGTATTGTGAACTACTACAGATGGTAGATCCTGACCATTCATGTGAAGACATGCGAGTGGAGGTGTCGTATACAAAGAGTTTGTATAAGACCGGACCGTGAGATGATTCGTCTCTTTATATAACGTCGTTGATACTTGAGACTTACATCTCACCTAAACGATCATAGGTAACATGACCTTAATCCTGAGTGTTTTGGGAACTTCTGCCTTTGAGAGTAGTCCTTTGATTAGTATGGGTGAGACTGGCCAGATTACAAACTAAACATGCCTACCTTTTTGAGGATTTGTCTAATTTGGGAGCTGGGAACTCAGTTACACAAGATGAAATTCACTCTTTCCCCGAAGTAGGGGTAAGTAGATAGATTGCTCCCTTAAGGGCTGATTCCGGGTCTTGAACATAGTGGCCGCAACTTCTCTTTGGAAGAGAGAACTCAGTCATAGTAGGACTATGACTTATGTTCATTAGAGGGATCAATGGTACTTAAGGAGTTAGATGTAACTACAGGGGCATAATGGTTATTGGTCTAGCTGTACTTACGAGCGATCTGTGAAGGGTTATCACACTGTTGATTGGTTGATATGGACACAAAATATATCTGTAGTAAGGAGAGTGCAACTATCAGTCTTTAGTGGAGTGCCTGGCAGTTAACGGATGGTGGATCCCGTGACTAAAGAGTTTAGTAAGTTATTCATGTACTGTCGGAGCTTCAAGCTACAAGTCTATAAGGTCCTCTTGGTAGCTCAATGGATTCAAGTTGAGAATCAGTTCATGGTGTTGATTTGAAATGTTCAAATTGACAAGAGAAAATTCAATTATATATGATATGATCGGTGTGATGTATGAAATACATCAAGTGGAGGATTAATATAAATGAGATTTACATTAAGTACTATGAAATAGAAAAAGAGCTATGGTTTATATGTTTCATGAGATGAAATATTGAAACTATAAGTTATAAATATAATATGGTAAGTTGGTTTTATGGTAACCAATTGAGTGGGAGGTTATAAATATAATATTAATTATTGGATAATTATATCTTTTTCTCTAATAACCAATTGAGTGAGAGGTTATTGGTGGTTTTATGGTAACCGTGAGATAAAAGAAAAAAGGTTTTCCTAAATTTAGAAGATTTTTCAAGAGTTGCTATTCTCGGAACGAAACTCATGGATCGTTGTCAAGTGAATTGGATTCACTAAACGATAGCTGAAAGAGAGACTAAACGATCGAAGTGACACTATACGATAGTTCACTCAGCTGGTCGTAGCTAAATGATCACAGGCCTTTTGCTATACGATAGCTTGCCTTCTGCTAAACGATTGAGCATTTGTCTATACGATAGACTCTTGTCATCTCCCACTTGCTCAATTGTCTACACGATTGTTATTCCTCCGATCTCTTCCTCTACCCAAGTCCACACAGAGTCCACACTTCTGGATTCTCACACTGAGAATACCAAGGTAGCACTTGTGGTGGTATCTTCACTCAACTCGATTGAGTTCGAGGTTTTGGAGGCCGTTCATTGGGTTCGTGATCTTGGAGATCGTTGAGTTCGTGTTTGTTGATTGATCATGCTGCGTTGCGGTCATTGTGTTCGAGTGTTCGTGTGTTGCGGTCTTGGAGACTGAACGAGCGTTCATGATCGAGGGAGTTTGAAGCACGAGTCTTCAAAGGTATGTATTTGTTATCCCTTGATCTTATGGTTAAGCATGCTGTAATTTTGTATTGTGCATGACCTGTAAGTTTTAGTTTCGTGATTGTATTTGTTATTGTTTAATTTCGAATGGAATTTGGAATGATCATTCCGCTGCTCATGGAAATCCTCATGTTTGATTTCCTTCACAAACTCCTAGTTGGACTAAAACTCCAGTGGGGTAATTTACATATAATGTTGAGCATGAGAGAAAATCATAAATACAATAAACTATGGCATCACATACTCATGGCTTCTCCCACTTGCTCTAGATTTACATAACTCGTAGTCTTAGACTCACTAGATGACCCTCAAACATTTTAGTTGATAGGATACACTAGCAATCAACGAAAGCAAACATAATTAATAAGCACTCTAATTACATTTAATTTGAGTTCTAAAGCATGCTTTTACAGAAAATCACAAGAGGGTTTCAAATAAACATACCTTTGATGAATTTTTCCAATTCCAAGCTGCTCTTCATACAAATTCAGCTCCAAATTGACAGTGACAGCAAAAGATCTTCTCTACTATTCTTAGCCTTGAATTTGAGTGGTGGAACTCGAATTTGAGTGAATTTGTGAAGGTTTACTTTTGGGTTATTTAGAGAAAGAAGAAGAACATGCATACACTTTTTTAGCAGCCTCTGATCTTTTTCATCTCTGTAAATGGAGGAGTTTTATCCACCTCTATCATGCAAGCACTTAACAAACATCTTCATGCCAGCTCCAAGTTGCTATTCCAAGTGGGAATTGTGTGTGTTTAATGTGGAAACACCTCCTACTTCAAAGAAATGGGGTGTTTCCACTTTGAAAAATCAAAATCAAAATTTTCATATTTTCAAAACCTTAATTTTAATTTTTTAATCAATTGCAAATTAATTAAAACCAATTTGATTAATTCACAATTAATCAAATTCAAAATTTCAAAAACTAATTTCTCGAATTAAATTGAAATTGGAAATTAATTTGATTTTTGATTAATTAAATAATATCAAATATTAAATTAATCACACATTTAATTTTAAACATAAATCCTATTCATATAATTTATATTTAAATCAATATTTAAATATTATAAATCAATTTCGTTTAATTTTAACAAATTAAACGTTAATTATATCAAATATAATAATATAAACCCTAGTTTGAGTTAGAACTTATTCAAATTCAAACCCTAAATTCAATTTGAGCATTTTCAAATTGAAATTCACTTTGAACAATTCAAATTGATATTATTCCAAATTCACTCAATTTATTAATTTAAGGTGTTCATGTTTTACGAGCTAGTAGAGGGACCTTATGGATTTACAGATCATGAACTCCAACGATTTAAGATTAATGGGCTAACACTCTTTAGACTAAATTAATCAGTATTCGCTAACTATCAAGTCACACCACTATAGCTCAATAGTTGTACTCTCATCACAGTAGATATATTTATATCCACATGATTTAACTATAATCAGTAAGTCGACCCTACGTCTTGCTCCTTAAGTTCCACTATTCCTCTAATGAACAATGAAGTATTAGACTTTTAGTATGCTAAGAGAAGACGTGTAATTATGTTTAAGTGTACTTGGTTCGATACAGACCCTAGAAAGACCAACAGAGTACACATGGATTTGGGGTATATATCAATTAATACAACTCATCATTGATTTTTTAACGAGCCTTTTGTATTTGCCAGTCAAGCCAAATAAGTGTTTTACATCAATGATCCTAAATATGGTAATAATTGAAAAGTGGTGCAAGTAGTCGAAAACAAGCGTGTGTAGGACATGACAGAAGTAGAAGAACGTGAGAATGACCAATATGAGTTGTTAGAAGTGTTGAATAGTATTACGTGTACAATCGATGAATCAATGAATGATATCAGTTTATGTAGAGTTGATGTTGATCCTACAGTCGTAGAAGAACGAATAATTCAGCGAGTTGATGATGATTTCATAAATGACGAGGAAGAGGATGTAAAATCATTTTCTAATAAGAGTTTGAGTTTTGATGAACACCGTAATGATACAGAATAAGCATGTAAATATGTATTTTCTCAATGAGCATGTAGGTCACACATTTGTTTCTTTTTCATTTCATAACTTACATATTGTTGTATAACACATATATTATTGTTTAGACATGAACAATGGTAGGTCATACTGATGAGGAGGCAATACTGGAGTACTTACAGCTATCGGCTCATCATCCTCTGTGGGAGAAAATACAGGTAATTTTAGATCCACATTTTTATATAAACTAATGTTTCATTAAACTAACAACATATAATTTCTTCAGAGTCTGGTTGTACGACTACCAGAGCTGGACGTGGATACTCTTGAAATGTTGATCTGGATAAATATGTTCAACAATTTGGGAGAATTCCTATCGAGATCAACCCTGAATGGGAGAAACCAACTTGCAACAATGCAACGAGGTTTAACAATGCTATTGGTACCAACATTCAGGAATCTTTTTCCGTTCATTATGGATCATGGAGAAAGTACCAATAAAAACATGAGAGCTTGTTAAGGGTCGATTATTGGAAAGATGGTCAATTTATATTTTATAAATTATCTATGCATCGACTTCCATACTAAATAGTTTTTCTTTTTTTTCTTAATTCAGAATCATTTTATGTTAGACTTGACCAGTAAACTGGTCAATAATTTCATCGATGAACAGATGAAAAATTCGTTCAAAGAGTATAGGGGGAATTACACAGACACTACAAGAAATAGGAAAGTCCTGAAGAGGCACGAGCACACCCACCTTATCGTCTTAAAAACGACATAGAGGATTGACACTTTCTATGCAACAAGTTTGAATCCAACGACTGGAAAGTAATAATTTTTATGTTTTTTTTTTTGTTTTTGTTTTTGTTTACTTATATTTCAATGACTCATTTCATCTTAATTTCTCATTTTCTTAGAAAGTGACAAAGACGAATCAAAGGAATAGGTCAACCTTAAAGTACACTCATACAGTTAGTTCTAAGACTTTCATACACATAAGAGAATCCACGGTAAGCTAGTTAAAAAACACTCATACAGCTGGTTAAAGTACACTCATCTTAATATCTCATTTTCTTGTGAATTATTTTACAGAAAGGACCTGACAGTCAAATAATGGACCTAGTGGACTTATTTAAGCAAACACACTGTAGAAGTGATAACACATTTGTTAATCAGGCTGTGAATGATGCATATGTAAGTTTTTATTCCTCAATATAACTTTATTCATATACAATTATCATACAATAAATAGTCTTAAGTATTGATGTAGAGTCAAATGGTTGAGCTGAGAGAATCCTCCACCCAAGAAGGGCCTGAATGAATACCGAAGGAAGAAATATGCAATTAGGTGTTGGGCGTAGTGGGCCTTGGTAGGACACCGAAGGATAAAAAAGTGAAAAAATCTAGGGGATCATCGTCCAATGCATCTTCATCAAAAATTATAAAGGAGTAACAACAAGAGATAGAAACCTTAAAGGCTAGATTGGCTAGATTGGACGAACAGGACGCCAAAAGACAATCTGAGATGAAGGATATGAAAGCTATGCTCTTATAGCTCATGAAAGATAGATCAAACTAGGTATGAGCTCTTCGACTTTCATAGTAAACTTAATTATAAGATTGTGTATGTTGTTATCCTGCAGTTATGGTTACAACATAAACGTATAGTTATGTAAAGTATAGTTAATGTTCTGAAGTTGAGTTTGAATTTCATTTTATGCTAAATTAGATGATTGTGTATGTTGTTATCTTGCAGTTATGGTAACAACATAAATGTGTAGATATGTCTTTTAGTTGGTTTGTATATTACGATTGAGAATATTTTGTTGGGGGAGGGGGGGAGGGGTGTTTCAGTTGAGTGTATAAGTTAGTTTGATTGTGTAAGTTAGTTTGTTTCAGTTGATTGTGTAAGTTAGTTTGTTTATTAGGATTGAGAATAATTTTTGGGGGTGGGGGGAGGGGGGGGGTGTGTTTCAGTTGATTGTGTAAGTTAGTTTATATAAGTTAGTTTGTTTGATTGTGTAAGTTAGTTTGTTTCAGTTGATTGTGAAAGTTAGTTTGTTTGATTGTGTAAGTTAGTTTGTTTCAGTTGATTGTGTAAGTTAATTAGTTTGATTGTGTAAGTTAGTTTGTTTGAGTTAGTTAGTTTGTTTCAGTTGATTGCATATTTATATTTAAATACAAGTATGTTTAAGTTTAAGTTATGATTGAGTTGGTTTGTTGGTTTGTTGGGTTTATGATTGAGGTAAGTTGGTTTTTAGGTTTGCTTATGATTGAGGTAAGTTGGTTTCTTGGTTTGTTTATGATTTAGGTAAGTTGGTTTGTTTATGATTGAGTTCAATTAATTAATGTTCTTAGTTGGTTTCTTGGTTTTCTTGGTTTGTCTATGATTGAGGTAAGTTGGTTTGTCTATGATTAAGGTAAGTTGGTTTGTTTAGTTGAGATTGGTATATAGTATATTGAGCATTAAACTTATTTAAATTTGTATTTTGTAGGTATCTGGAGATTTTTATTGAAGATGCATCTCTCAGCAAGCGTATCTCAGCAAGCGTATTTAGGTTGTAGATTTTTGTTAATGTTATTTTGGATTTAGGAATTGTGTATCTCCCAATATGTACTTTGTTATCATGTAATATTTTTTTCAATTAAGAACTTGTGGATGTTATAGAAAATCTTGGATTAAGGTTGTAGATTCAAACGTGATTTCTATATATTATTAATCTATTATGGAAATTTACTTCATTTTGGAAAATCTTATTTTAGTTTGATTGATATATGTAAGATTCAAACAGGTATGGCATTTGGAAAAAAAAATGATCTAAAAAAAGGAAATAAATAAATATATTTAAATCTGTTTATTTATGTAAAAAAATCCTGGCGATCTCCCAACAGTAGAGGGGTCAGAAAAAGAACTCCCGATGGCGACTAGACACCGTCTGGCTTTAAAGATATCCCGACAGTGGTTGGAGACTGTCAGGTTAAGGATATCGCCCGACAGTTCTCAGCCATCGGGCGATAGATATATCCCGATGGTCCACGTCACCGTCGGGCGAAAAGTAAAATACCCGACGGTATCCTCACCATCGAGATAAATTACCTCATCCAAATGGTTCAAAAATCGTCAGGGGTTGTGCTTTTTTTCCGACAAATTTCTTTAGTGTCGGGGGGAGGAGGCCCCATCCTTCTCCATTGAGAAAATTATTTTCCCCTACGACAGGGCTTCCAAATCGTCGGGAAAGGTTTTCCCGACGAAGTTTCCTTGACGGTTCAACCGACGACGTTTAAACTGTCAGAAAAGGTTATCCCAACGGTGTTCTTAGTTTCTGCCGACGACCCCCAGCATCGGGATAAATCCAAATTCTTGTAGTGATAGCCAGAGGTTTGTTAGTTTATTGGATTTAGGTTTTTAACAAGTGCAATTTACACATTCAATAACAACTTTATTGAATAAACCTCAATATCATCTTTATTGCAAATAGAATATGTTTAATATTTACAAATTGCGAGTTTTAAGACATACATCCCAACAGAACAGCGTCGCAACGCTGTTGAACACCGTCGCAATGCCTCTTGACAGAAGCAAAAATCAACTTCAATTGTCTATTGCACATGCTCCAAATCTTCTCCAAATATAGCCTAATTTCAACTCTAATGACTCTAGCATACTTGCAAACCCTTCTTTATGCATTAAGGCCCATAAATAAGGAGTCAATTACAACAATTGCAACATAAATGAAGGTAAATCTACATGTCAAAACTGTAAAATATCCATTTTAGCAACCATTGCATTCATCTCATGGAAAACACCGATCAGACTAAATTTAACGTAATTGAGTGCTTAAATCATGCTCTAATACCAATTGTAGGTATTAATAATTAACATGCACAAGCAATTAGGATTTTTAGCACTCTAAATACATTAATTTTAGAGATCAAGCATGCATGATCATAATAGGAGAATTAGGGTTTAGAAATACAATCTTTTGTAGAACTAAACAAATCTCCAAATCTTTGCACAATTTTTAAATACGAACTCTTCGTGGACCACCATAAAAGCATTCCCCGCTATTCTCCGACCTTGGAATGAGTTGTGGGACCCAAAATAAGAATAAATTTAAGAAAATTTTATGAGTTTGGAGAGCTTATGGTGTGAAAGCTAGAGAGAACCACTTCTCTTAAGAATTCTAAAATTGCATGAAACTTTAAGCAAATAATCATTCTTCTATATATAGAAGAATTATATGAAAACTAGGTAAACCATATATTGACACCAATTAGGTGACTAAGCTAATAGGGTTGAAAATGGGATTTAATGGAAAATGTGGGATAAACCCACTTTCCAATTAAATACATTTTTAAATTGAATTTCTAAAAATTAATTGTTAAAATGTATTTTTTAATTTTAAATAAAATTAATTCGATTAATTCATTTTCAGTAAAAATAATTTTAAATAAAAATAATTCTTATAATTAATTTGAAATAAAATTAATTTTAAAAGATTAATTAATAAAAATTAATTTAATATCAAATATTAAATTAGTAAAATATCAATCCCATCCCTATATGTAATTAATATTTAAATCATTTAAATATTTATAACTGTCCAATTTGTTTAATTCGATAATTAAATATCTAATTAATACCTTATTCCATAAATCAAATTTGAACAATTCAAATTCTCTCATTATACTGTTCCAAGGTTTAGTCCAATGTGAGCTAGTAGGGGAACTTTATGGACCTATAGATCATGAGCTCCAACGACCCGAGATTAACTGACTAATCTTATAATCAAATTAACCAACATTCGTTAACTACCGGGACACTTCACTAAAGCCTAATAGCTGCACTCTCCTCACTGTAGATATATTTCTGTCCACTTGATTTTACCATGATTAGTAATTTGATTCTTCACAGGTTGTCGTATTTACAATTGGGTCAATACTACCGTTTTATCCCTGTAATTACATCTTGTTCCTTAAGTCCCACTAATCCTCTAATCAACAATTGGTTCATAGTCTAACCACTAACCCGAGTCCTTCTCAGGCTGTTCAAGATATGGATTCAAACTTAAGAGAATAACCTATCTACTAACTCTAGAAGCAGGTAAGAGTGAATTTTGTCTTGTAGGACTATGTCCCAAACTATCTACTAACCCTAGAAGCAGGTAGGAGTGAATTCTGTCTTGCAGGACTATGTCTCAAACTATCTATCTGGTCTTGCCCCTAAAATGGGAGGCTTGTTGAGTTAGCAACGTTGGGTCACTCTCATCTATGCAGATTAAAGGATAATCCGGAACAAACAAGTGTTCATATTTAACTCAGGATAAAGATCGAGTTACCTACGTCATCGAATTAAAATAGTCAGTCTGAACAGTAAACGACGTTATAGAGTAAAAGTGACTATTTCGTGGTCTGGTCTTATGGATACTCATTGCATAGGATGCTCCCACTCGTATGTCTCCACATGAACGATTAAGGATCACATCATTTATAACACTTTACTACTATTGTAACAATTACAAAGTGAGCCGCATCCATAATGTTTCTAGGATAAGGTACCCAGTTTTATCCTTATATTTATAGACTGTTTTGGTTGTTACTCGAACTTGATCCACTTTTATATTTTCACATAAAGTTCAAGTATTCATGCTATAGCCAAGAGTTCTTTGTTTATTGGATTTAGGTTTAAAAGGTGTAATTCATATATTCAATAATAACTTTATTGAATAAACCTCAACAACATCTTTATTGCAAAATAAAATATGTATAATGTTTACAAACCAAAAGTTTCAAGACATACAACCCAACACAATATTCATTAATTTAGGCACCGCACCAATAACTACTTTAGTTGATGACTATCCTCTCTGCAAGAAAAATGACGAGAGAGAACAACTAAACATGACAAAACAAGCCCCATCACAAACTATTTGTTTAAAACTGCTAGCCGTTAGTGAGTTTCCTCTACAATGTACACAATAAATAAGGGAGCAAACTTGAAGCATATATCAATCAATATGATGATACAACTAATAACAAGGACATTCAATATTCAAAACCAATAGACAGTAAGCAGGTCATATTTCAAATAAAATTGCATCTTATCTTGCAAAAATAATAATAACAATAATAATGAAATAAGGCAATCAATTAATTTTTTAATAAAGTAAAAAAAATAAAAATAAATGAGAGGCCTTTAATGTTCGTTTTAAACCGACATTGTAGTCCATCTTCAATGTCGGTTTAAAACCGACATTAAAGATATGTTTTTTAAAAACCGACATTATACATCCGATTTCACTTTTTTCAATCGACATTAAAGCCTAAAATTCTTGGAATATTCAATCCTGTAACCCATAAAACAATAACACATATAATCCATAGAAATTCAAAATGAAGTAAAAAAAAAAAAGTCAATATCTATGAACTCCAAAAACATAACTCAAAGAAAAATATCTACAGAAGACATGTTTCTAAGAAGAACAGTCACCAGTAGATAGATTCAATACTTAACAACAAAGCGAGGTAGTAAACAAGAGAAATATCTATATATATATCTATAT
>NC_052352.1:59760556-59804923 GCF_009727055.1 Benincasa hispida | reverse complement strand
TGTTTCACCAATGGCATGTTGATGAATCTATTGAGTTACCTCCTATGCATACTTGTGAGTTTTAGGTGTATTAAGTCTATTTCAGGTGACGGATGTTTTTATTTTATCTTAGAAGATAAATTATACTATTTTGTTTGACTTGGATACTAAGTTTTCAAGGTTGAGTTCCAACAAACTGCAAACATTTAAAAAAGACTTTCATCATTTTCATAAGAACCAAGTCTACAAAAATAAAAATCAATGCCAACAAATATTTGAAGAGATTCTCGTCTTTTGTTTCAGTAAAATTTGAATTCTAACAGTAAAATTTGTAAGAAACTATCTTTACGTCTAATTTAGATCTACCTAACATAGAAGGAGATTTAGAAAATAACAGAGTTATGAGAAAAGTTTGTAAAGTGTTCTTATTTTTTATTCTTCAAGAAATTCTTCTCTTCTCGTGGATGTAGGCTTTTTCTCAATTGAACCACGTAATTTATGTGGCCCAAATTAACTATAATTCTCTAGTTTTGCAGAACCAATTTATTCAGCATAAATGAGCTACTTCACTTCAAGACTCAGGGAAGATAATATCCTTAAGCTTCAAATCTTCAATCGTTTACTTGCATGTGAGCTCAATTGTGTAGACAATGCTCAGAGGAACTAGACGATAGTTCAATAGTATAGACGATATCAAGAAGCACTAGACGATCGTTGAGATGATACTAAGAAGCACTAGACGATCGTATAGACAATACTAAGAGGAACTAGACGATCGTGTAGACGATACTAAGAGGAACTAGACGATCGTTGAAGAAGAAAGAACACAAGAAGTTAAGTGATTTGACCAAGGGCCTACGTCCACGGTGCAAAAAGGGAGGGTATCTTTTATTGCTTCTTTTTTGAATTTTCTTTTACAAAATGAATGCACTCCCTCTCACTCTCTCATTCTTTCCCCTTTTATACAGGATTTTATTTTCAACTGAAGAAGCTCAAAATGAACTGGTGGTTATAACAAACAAAACAGAAAGGAGTAACAAAGACAAACTGACTACTACTTCTCTTTTTATCTCGGTTCTTTTTGTTACAATCTATGCGTGTGATTTCTCTTCATCTTCCATCTTTGCATATTTTTCCTTGTGATGAATCATCATTAAAGAGCTTCAAAGTTGAGAGAGAAAAGGAGGGAAAGAGAGGTAATTTTTCTTTGCAAATTGCAAAATTAGATTGAAATGATCTGAAGAAGGAACTTACCCATGTGTTGCTCAACATCCACTATATGGCTGCACCATATCCATATCAGGTAACATCTCTTTGGATTAGAAATAATCTTTGGGCCTTATGCTTTTCTGTCAAAAGGGCCCAACATTTTCTATTGAAAGTTTATTCTTATGCATACAGAAAATAATAAAATTAAAAACTACTATAAATTAGTTTCATATACAGAAATCAATAAGTTGTTTGTTGTAAATATTAAGGCCATGTTTTAATATACAGGTTCTAGTTTTCTTTTTATTCACACCCAGATGCATAAATAATTCACCAAAAAGAATATGCAGCATAATAAGTATTATTGTTATTTTAAATTCATGAGCCTTGTACAATACTACAAAATTTGATATAGGATACGATCATATAACTATGGTTTCTTGGATAGACTATAGGTTTGCGACCATGATATTTTATGGCTAACGTTAACCATGGTCCATATAGTCATAGACCATGGTTGACGTTAATTGTGGTCTATAGTATAGACCATGACTTACATTAATCGTGGTCATTATTGATAAAGTTAACTAATAAACCACACAAAAAATAGTTTTGGTCTATCACTACAGACTATAATTGACATCATTGTGTTATAAACCAATAGTTCATCCAAATTATATCAATCAAAATGAAATCTTCAACACACAAATAAGTTCAACTTTAATCAACAAAGTTCAATCAAATTATATATATAAGTGAAATGTAAGAATACAATAAGTAAAAAAACACTAAACCTATTGAGCAAACTAAAACAATTATAGATCATTTTCTACATAAAAGTATTCAATTTTGAAGAAATTATTCTCACTCATGATGTACTTTAGCAATCTCAACTTGAGCACGTGTCTTTCTTTTTCAGCTTGATAAATTGAATGAAAAAGAAAAAAAGATAAATGTTAGAATATAGAACTTTAAATTCTCATAATTACTCTCATCTTCTCAACCACGATAATGGAATTTAAGAGTAGAGTGCTCACATTAAACTTTAATTTAACTTTTTGAAATGTCTTCAAGTTAACATTTCTAAATAAATTTTCAATTTAGAGTAAAAACTTATATGAACTATCAACATACACCATACCACTGGATTTTAAGATTAAAAATTGAAGCCTTAAAAGTGATACGGTGAATTGTTATTGTATGTTGCAAATGTGACAACTAATTATTTTAGTCCTTAGAAGAACTAAAAGTTACAATATCTAACTCTAACTAGAAGATAAATAAACATCATAACAAGTTATTATATTATGATAATGAATTGACAAAATCTTTGAAATAAAAAAAAAGTTACAATATTCTAATTTTAACTAAAAGAAAAATTAACATCATAACAAGTTATTGTATTAGGATAGAGAAGAAATTTTACTGTCTTTAGAGACAAAAATGAGGTTCTCCTATAATGAGACAACAAAACAACTAAATTCAGAAATATGTTTAAGATATTTAATTAATTTTCAATTTGTGCTTATTAAAAAAGATACTTAAAAAAATAACTAAGAATGTATACTATTAGTGACATGTTTCAACAACAACAGAAAAATGTTGAACAATTAGACCCAACAACTAGAAATTAATAATCAATTTAATAATTATGAGAGGAAGAAAAAAAATATAAATGAAGAAATATTGAGACAAACCTGAGCAAAGTTGATTGATGTTGAATGACTATTATGTTACTTGATAGAGAAATTGGAGAATTGAGAGATTGCTATGCAGCTATCACAAACAATATTGATCAACATTAAACTCCAAAAGACTAAAAAGATTTACTAGATGACATTCTAACTAGATGAATTTCTAATTCAATAGAGTAGTAGCCAAAGATAGTGGTTTCAAATTTCATGGGATGGTTTTAAGCAACATATAAAAACATCTATTTTTAGTATAAAAAATGGTTGAACAATGGATAATACCAAAGCCACCATGTATTTTTTTTATATTTTTTTTAACAACTAATGTGATATTTTTTAAGAGAAAAATTTCAACTATTTGAAAATATGAGATCACTATTTTAACCAATAATTTAATTTTAGTCTCATATAAATTTATCATTTAGAGAACATTTTATTTTTATGGTGCAAATGTTGATTTCCAACTGCAGTATTTTTTAAATATAGTTTTAAGATATATATTCAACTACGGTATTAACAAATTATTTTAAAGTAAAACAATACAAACAATACAATCTAACCATAGATTACAATTCATATTTGTCGTGGTAGAAAGTTAATATTAGAATTTCTATAGTTGTTGATAGTATAGTCTCTAATTAGTTTTTAGACCACAATTTTTATTGACCGTGGTGTAAAACTAACTTTTACACCACAATTTTTATTGCTTGTAGTATATAGTTAGCTTTTACACCATGGTTTTTATTGACCATAGTGTAAAATTAATTTTTACAACATGATTTTTGTGTTTGTAGTGTACAAAAAGTTTTTAAACCATGATTTTTATTAATTATGATGTATTGTTATTTTCACACTATGATTTCTATTGAATGTGATGTAAAGTTAATTATTACACCGTAGTTTTTATTAGCCGTGGTATAAAGTTAATTTTTACACTATAGTTTTTTTTTTTTTTTTTTTTTTTTAACGGTAGTGCAAAGGTAATTTTTATACAATAGTTTTTCTTGACTATGGTGCAAATTTAATCATTACACCATAGTTTTTGATCATGGTGCAAAGTTACATTTTACACCATGATTTTTTTATCGTGGTGCAAAATTATTTTTTACACCATGGCTTTTACTGACCATGGTGCAAAGTTAACTTTTATACCGTGGTTTTTATTGACGGTGGTGCAAATTTAATTTTTACATCATGGTTTTTAATTTATATGGTCTCTAAATAGGTGTATTCATTTTAGAACATGGTTAGTTCAATCCCTATAACATTAAACCATTATTTTTTTTAATTTTAAAAAAACCATAGTCTTATATCTAAATAAAAGTGTAGTGTATATTAAATTTTGTAGTAGTGGTAGTACTGTCCTAATGTGATTCCTGATGCACCTGGAAACCTAAACCTTTTGCAATCGACATATTCTGAATATGTATGTGTTGGCTTACACATAAGTTAATTTAGATGAACATTAAAAAAAATATGACACCTATTAGAAAGTAATCGAGTGAAAGTTCTCTTAAGGTATACAAATGAAGCACAAACACAGAAACAGCACAAAAATAAGACAAAAAATGGAGATTAAACCCAAGAAAAAGAAAGGATTATTAATTAAAGAAGAGTGAACGATGAAAACAACATAAATTAGGAGATTTAATATGAACCTTGCAAATGAGGAGAAGTCAAATGGTTGTAGAGAGGAAAAAGACCCAACTTAGAAGAATAAAATATTGTACTAATTACCTTGCTATTACTTTTGTCAACGGGTTTGAGTTAAATACATCCGAGTTTACTTTTTCGTGATTTGAAGTCTCAAATGCCCTTTTTCAAGTTTGTAGGATGTGGGAAATGTTGGGAATGATCCACACATACCAAAGTCCACGGCCCATAAGAGAGTCACATGGAAGTTTCCACCTTCTATTTGTCCTACATTAAAGAATTAGAGAGTGACTAGAGGATATGAATAAGAGAGCATCTCTAATAATTTACAAAAGTGGAAAGAGTGGGAGTGCACACTGTTGTTGCTATTTGGGCAGGCTTAGGCAACTGCGCGAAAAAATAAATAGTTTATTCCTTTTTTTATTTAAACCGTTGAACCTTTAATTATTTTTTTTAATTAATTTTGTTTAGGGTTAATTGTGTGCCTTTTTTTTTTTAAATATCAAATAAATTTTTCATTAAGGGGATGTTTGGTGTACAGAGTTGAGTTAAATTGAGTTGGTAATTATTATATCGGGAGTTAGATTATACGTGTTTGAGGTGCAGAGTTGGGTTGAGTTGAATTGGAATAATTATATCTGTGGTGTTGTTTTCTAAACAAATTGATATTGGATTTTTTTCTTCTTAATTTCCAATTGTACACCCATTGAAATAAAATTTTTAACGCTAAAAAATGATTAATTTTTTCCCATTTTGAAAACAAAAAATTCATGCAAAGTAAACATATACTAAATACAAATTTGGAATGCAAGTTTCAACACTCAATTATACATATTTTTTTTTCCATTCCTCAACACCAAATGTATGTGAAAGAAATAAAAGAAAATTTCATACCTACTTGGCCCTCAATCATGAATATCGAAGAAACGAAAAAATTGAACATCTTTTTCTTTTTCATTATTGAAAAATGTAACATATTTTTACCACACAATTTGAACACTCAATTGCATAATTATTTTATTCACATCCCCAAATACATATAATATTTCAATAATATGAACATTTTATATACCCTCAAACCTTCCATTTATATTTTTTTTGATGACTTAGAAGTTGAACATTCTTTTTGTTTCTTCGGTTCTTAAAAATTAAACATGATTAGAAGAAAACAGAAAATAGTCACACCTAAATATTCTAGCACTCTAGTACTATCTAATTTATGTTTTTGATACTATGCATGTTGACTTCAGCATTTGATGTACATATGATATCTACGTTCCATAATATAAGCACATTTACAATGTGCCCTAACGTATACAAAAGTTATATTGTATTTTACGTGACAAAATAATATTAAGTGACAATCAATATGCCGATCTCTAAAAGGATGGAAACAGAAAATAGGGGTTTGAGTTCAAATAGTAAGTGGTTAGTCTACATGATCCGACCTAGTAGATGGAGGCAGTACCTCTTCCAAGCTTCTTCTAGTACTGCGAGGAAATAGTTTGTCTTTTGAATGTACATGACAAAGAGGTCAATAAGGGCGACTTGATCATCCTTAGTCAATTCCTCAATGTTGTATATGGCATTGACTACTTCTTTTCGATGTCCAAACCTCAGCTCATACATCTCTTTCTGCCACAATGTAAGTCTACCCATGTGTGATTACTCTATAACAATGGTCGATCTCATAATGTTGATCATTCCAGCTTGGAGTGATGTTCTCTTCCTCTTGCTGCCTTGAGATGGCTCGACAGATACACACGCTCTACATATAGATAGCTCTACCGGATCTTCATCCATTCCATCTTATACGAAGGTAGCCTCTGTTTGTTGAATCTCAGGTGTGTTGAAGTCCTATGAATCTAGCAAAATCTCATCCTCAAACTCTCTGAATGCATTTGTTGCAATCACATGGGGGGCCTAAATTGATTATAATGCTGCTTTATCCTTCCCAACTACAGTGGAAATGTGAAACCCGGATTTCCATTTTCCCTACTTAACAGGAAATAAAAGGGATTAACTAAGTATAAGTTAAATCCTATGTTAAAGAGTAGGAAAATTCTAAGTGTTTAAATAGATTGTTTAGTAGCTTTGAAATAGCCGTTACTAGTGAAATTTTGGTTAAGTATGAATAAAAAAAGAACTATGCGTTGGAAGCCAAGAAAAAAATAGCTAAGTATTAGACAATGCATTGGCCTTGTGCTAAGCGTTGGTGTTGTACCATGCATTGGCCATGAACATTTGAGAGGTTATTTGGGCGTTGAAAGAGGCTAAAGTGTGGCCGAGAGGAAAGACTATGTGAGGACAAACATGCGATAGCTAGTATCTTGAGAGGTTAGCAAAGCATGCGTTAGCCAATGTTTTGAGAGGTTAGCAAAGCATGCGGTAACCTCAAGTTGCGCGAACATGAGCGCTGGGCGTTGGAGGTGCGCATGCGAGATGATCGTGTAGTAATGAACAGGTGCTGGACGATTGTGTAGCAAATGAGCAGCACTACACGATTGGGTATGCGATCGTCTAATAAATGAGCGGCGCTACACGATGAGGTAGGCGATCATGTAGGCGGGCATCAGACGCTCATATAGAAAAACGGCCTTGCTAAACGATGAGCTAGGCGATGGGACAAGCCATGGTGAACGCATGGTGGAATGTCTTTGCGTTGCTAAGGCTGGCGGTACATAAAGCTTGTGAGGTTAGTTGCGTTGGTCTTGAACAAGAGACTAAGGATGTTGACACGCAATTAAGACATACATGCGATGGTCATGAGGGATGCGTTAGCAAGAGGCTAGGTGATGGCAAGTTATACCATGAGACGTTGAGTTGAGACTTAGCTTGACTCAAGTGTTGACATGCGTTGGACATCCGAGGGCATGTGGGCGCATAAGACAAGACTAATACTATGCGTTGGTGTTGAACCATGGTGTGAACTATGCGACCTGCTATATGCGTTGGACATCTGAGGCATGTGGGCGCATAGAACAAGGCTAATACTATGTGTTGGGGTTCAACACATGGTGTGAACTATGTGACCTGCTATATGCGTTGGACATTCAAGGCATGTGGGCGCATAGGACAAGACTAATAGTATGCGTTGGAAGAGTGTTGGTTATAATCCTAGTTGAAGCATAGGGCAAAGGTAAGCTATGCAAAAGAGAAGGATATGTGGTCAAGGTGAGCCTTGCGAGCATCTAGCATATGTGGCCAAATTGTGTCAGTTGGATGCACAAGGTAAGGTTGCGTTAATTAGAAATGGCACAATCGAGGTTAGTAGGTCGCATGTGGGGAAAGGTGTTAGGTGGAAATGGCTTGAAGGGTGTTATGTTGAGGTTTAAAAAGACACCGCAAGGGCGCAAAGATGGGATAGACGCATGCGCCAAGGGGTGGTGTCCGGACATAGGTATGTTACGACAATTGGATGGATGCATATGAGGTTAGATGAACACATTTATGGTTAGATGAACGCATTTGTGGTTAGATGGACACATATGCGGTTGGATGGACACATTCGTGGTTAGATGGACGCATATACGGTTGGATGGACGCATTTGTGGTTAGATGGATGCATTTGTGGTTAGATGGATGCATATGCAGTTGGGTGGATGCATTTATGGTTGGATAGACGCAATTGTGGTTGGATGGACGCATTTGCCAAGATGGCTTGCGATCATGAGAGTGTGGAATGTGCCCATGGTGATGCTAAATCATCCAGACATGTGGCTTGTTGGGGAGAAATCTTGGGCCTTAAGAATAAGGTAATGCACAGGAAGACATGCAAATTTAAGCATTATATGTTGGCTAAAGAAGAGGAAGACACCTTAGGTTGCGATGGCATGAAGGTTGCATTGATAGTGTGGTAAAAAGACACTTGGACATGTGGCCAGTAGGAGATGTCGGCCTTGAAGAGATTTTGGACGCCTATAAATAGGGCTAAGGATTTCTCTTCAGATGATAACTCGATTTCTCTTCAAAGGACATTAGGAAGTGTATGAAGGCTAATTGTGAGGAATCTTATGCATTGATGAAGGAGCGCATGCGTTGGTAGCGAGACCATGCGTTGGTCAAGAGGTTCCAAGAGGGGAAGATGCTGTCAGACAGGAAGGTCTGGAAGTAGCATCAACTTGGGACGAGGATATCTCCCAGAATACTCGTGCGTTTGGAGTGATTCTAAAACCACCTGAAATCTCTGAGAGTCTAGTTTTTAGGGTAGGACTGCAAGCTCCAAGTAATCGGGCTGGAGAATGAGGAAACGATAGAAGGGTCGAGCTGTCGTGTAAGCCTGGGCCAGCCTTGGTGTTTTAATGATTCCAGACAAACCACAAGGAGTTTTGAGCTACGATTTTAGGGTAAGCTTCCTGAGACACTTTAGAATATGTTTGCAGAAGAAAGTATCTTAAAATAAGGTCTGGAACTATGAGTAATCTGAACTTTAAATTGAATCTGGATCTTAGGGTTCAAAAGGGAGTCCGAGGTGATCAAGGAACTTATAGAGAGAAAGGTTCCTAAACGATCAAGGTGAGTGACTAAATATTTGACTAAATATTTACAATTTTTTAAGAAACCATGTTCTAAAGAAAGATCTTTCAGATAAAGACACGTTTTCTATGCTTTTTAAAGAAAGTCATTGTATGACTATTTTTGCTTGAAACTCGATATCGAAGGACATTTGAGAAGGTATCCGAGCAGTTTGATACTGAAGGAAATTTTAATAAGGTATCTGAGCAAAAGTACCTAAGGCATGACGATACTTCTTTTACATAAGAATCAGTTTTCTTGTCACTCACTAGACTAGTAAGCTCACCCCGTTTTCAAATGTTTTCCTTTCCCCACGTAGCGAAAGGTGAGGAGTTCCAGGGTGCTGTTAAGGTCAAGGTCTGCCACAAACCACAGTTACACTTCCGGAGGGTTTTAAAATGGTTGTTGTAAACTTTGTAATTAAGTCTTGGAGTTGTATGAATATTACATTGTTGTAATATAAAAATGAGTCTACTTAATCAGTTGTTGTGAGTTCCAGGGTGCTGTTAAGGTCAAGGTCTGCCACAAACCACAGTTACACTTCCGGAGGGTTTTAAGGATGTTGTAAACTTTGTAATTAAGTCTTGGAGTTGTATGAATATTACATTGTTGTAATATAAAAATGAGTCTACTTAATCAGTTGTTGTTATCTTTTTGACTTAAAGTTTATTGAGTGTAGTAAAGAGGTTCAGTTGGACAGTAGGTATCATGAAAAGGATGGTATCTACGGTCCCTCATGCCTCTCCTCGGGCTTAGGAGTGCAAGCACGAGGCGGGGTGTGACAGAAAAGGTCATTGTAATAAGGGAATGGCTTGTTCCACAGTCCCTTTGCATTGGGATGACTCTACATTGCTACATATAAGACATATTAGTATTTATTTAATTACACGTACCAGTACATTATTTTTGTTTTTTTGGAAGCTTACCCAAACCCATACATCAAATATCTCCTTGTCCATCTGCACGCATTTGAATGCCTCTTTGCACCCCAAATCCTGTTTGATTTTACAACTCTGATACTACATTGTATTGCTTCTTCAGACTCCTAACTTTGCACTCAATGGTTTTCTGGTTTAGTGCACACTCGGACACTTTCTCCACCATAATTCGTTCCAAGTGTTGTAGATATCCTGGTTGGAATCTCCAACTGGACTCTACTAGGTATAATAGGGCTTCCACAAACTTAGTATCCTCCACTTTTGACCAAACATGTTTTGATCGCTTACTATCACTTGCCATTAAGTTGTATGCATATTATGTTGAAATACGTATATATAAAAAAAAAAAAAAAATTAAACATAGGCACAAATTTAAGAAATAATCATGAAAATCTATGTTTAAATAAAACATGTTCACAACATTCTTTCAATGTTCCATAATTCAATTCCATTATATACTTAAAAAAAAGTAAAAAGTCAACATAAAATAATTAAGATCCCTGCCATTGACAAAACATTTGAACTGCCAAGTCATCCCTAAATTGGGTCCATTCTTCCGAGGATTCAATAAATTCAATATGATCGCCCTTCAAACCAGTAGATACAGTATTCTCCTCAACGGGCACATCAAGCTCCACCTATTCCCATCTCCATTGTGATCAAGTTGTGAATAAGGCAATATGCAGTTATTGTTCGTCATTGGATTTGTATAGGGTAGAATGATTTGCCCCTAAGAATAACCCATCGGCCCCTTCAACAACCCGAATGCTCGCTTGATAATGTTCATTACTGAGGAATGCTTCATATTGAAAAATTCTCTCGAAGTGGTTGGTGCGTTTCCTGCTCCATGCCAATATATGAGATGGTATCATTCTCCTTTATATGGAACCAGGAATCCTTCAGCGTTGGGGTATCCAACGTCACACAAGTAATAGTATCCTGTACATCTTTTGAAATGTCATGCATATGTATTGTGACATTTATGCATGATTAAATCTAAATAATGTACATGTTCCATTTTAATACCCTTTGAAACCCTTAGTTAGTAAGGTCGTGAAACTACATCCCTGATAACCATTGAGTCAATCGCAAACCTTTCTCACCTTGGTAGAACGAATACAATCTCTCTGTTTTGATAAAAAAAACTGCAAGAACATTTGTGGCAATATTTCCCTTCCTCATCCTATATCGAGGTCGATCGACAACATTGATATTCACTTTGTTGTATGTGTCATCTAACACTCCTAGACAATTCTGTTTGAATTCAAGTGATTAGAACAAATTTTAAAAATATTTGTGAATACGACTACTTTGGATGTATTCATATCATAAATACTGAGTAATGTTTGTACCTGAAATCATTTCCATCATCCATTGGTGCATGTACTTTTGATCAGTTCTGGTTTTTTCAATAAAACATTGTGAACCTGTAGTACTGCTCTAAGAATTGCGTTGAAGTATCTCGAAATTGTCTTGCCAAACCTCGAAAGTGTCTAAGTACCACTCGATTCTTGATATCATGTGTAAGAATGTGTAGGAATATCGTCACGGGCATCTTTTCCACGTCCACACATCTGGTTGGTTCCAAACAACCCATTGACCTTATCGTATTATACAAAATCGTAAAAGTACGTCTATTCATTTGTTTGCACGACATTCTAAGTCACTCTCATATAGAGGCAGAAGAAAGTCAAACCAACAATGAATGTAGAACATATCTAGAAGGAAGATCCAAACACATAAAAGATATATTTTTCTTTTTTTTTTGAAAAAAGGTAAATCTAAATGAAAAACAATGATTTTCACCAACAAAGGTATGAACACAAAAGGAAAAAAAGAACACAGAGGTAAAAAAGAACAAAATTAAACATGCTATGAATGTATAACAAATATAGAAGGCACATCAGAATACAATTTTTTTTTAAAAAAAATATAGATCTAAATGGAGAAAAAATAAGCGTATGCGAAAGAAAAAAATTGGATCTACAAAAAAACCACCACTAATCTACAAGATCTACATGAATGAACAAAAAAAAAAAAAAAAAAAAAAAACTAAATCACCACAACCCTATAGAAGAAAATGTAACTCAACAAAAAAGAGATAGAAAAGAGGGAATCTAAGAATAAGAAAAGAGAAAAGAAGAAATTTGAGGGGAAAAACAGAGAAGATGAACCAGAAGGTGAAAGGGATGAGAAAAGTTGAGGAGAAGTGAGAAGAGTAACATGAAGAGACGCGTCAGAGAGAGAAGTGTTAGACTTGTATAATTGAGGGGAGAAAAAAATGCATGGAGATGTAGGTAAGAATTAGAGTAAAGGAGATGAAAAGTCGGTGGGTTTAAAAACCTTGTTTTTCATCTATTTCTTCCCGATTTTGAGCAATATTTTTTTCTCTCTCAATTTGATTCCAACCCTTCATCTAACGAGTGCACGTTTGAAGGTGGGTGTTGTGTTAACCTTAGGGAGCAGCTGGAAAAAATGATTCACACCCTAGGTCATGTCGATTTTCTTTCAAGGTAGTGGTATTCTACGATATAAACTAGTTTCAGGTCTGACGTAAAACAATTTGAAGGCAAATCATGCCAATGCAGACAAAATTTGGAAAGGTGCTTCCTGATCTGTCTAAATTGGAGCCACTCGATGGAGCCAATTACCACTATTGGTCCCAGAAGCTACTGATTTTTTTCGAGCAATTAGAGATGGATTACGTTCTAATCGTGGAGTGCGTGGTAGATCCAAATCTGATGCTTATACCATTGCTAATCTGGCAACCTCCAAGTATGTTTTTGCTGATTTAGTTCCTACCATGGACACTGAAAATTCGAGAAGGATAATAAAACAGTTCGCGACCGTTTGCTCAATCACATGACAAATTCGTTGTTTGACTTGTTCGTTGTCCGGAAATCTGCATCTGAAATTTAGATACTCTGAAATTTAATATGGAGGCGACGATGTTGGCAAAAAGAAATCGTGGTGGCTAATGTTGGGGTTGATGCTCTAAATCTCGTGGGATCTGTAGTTGGTAAATTTTGTATACAAATTATTTATTTAATAAAATAAGATGTAACTTTATTTGACATTTAGTGTGCATTAACCCAGTCTAATAAACTAAGATCCAAGGTTATTTTATGTAACTTAAACATGTATGTGGTTGACATACAGATATATCATGTTTAAGTCATAACCTAAATGGTCTGTAGTATATGGATAAGGTTTGGTACCTTATCCTGGTGATACTAAGGATACGACCCACTTTGTAATTTTTACAAGACTTATAAAGTGTTACAAACGATCTGATCGTTCATGTGGAGACATGTGAGTAAAGGTATCCTATATGAAGTATTTGTATAAGACTGGACTATGAAATGATTAGTCTCTATTTATAGCGCTGTTACTTGAAGAGATTAACATTTCACTAGGATGACCATAGGTGACTTAACTTTAATCCTGAGTGAGTTATAAACTTCTATCTATGGGGACGATCCTTTGATCTTTATGGGTGAGAGTGACTAGCTTCACAGATTCAATAAGCCTAGCATTTTGGGATATTCCGATTATGGAGCTGGAAACACTACACAAGATGGAATTGACTCCTTCTTGTCTTAAGAGAAAGTAGATGGATTGCTCCCTTAAGGGCTGATTGCGGGTCTTGAACAATGAGACGCCTCACCTTTTCATTAGCCAGAGAGGGGTCTAGTTTATAGTTGGACTATGACTAATTGTTCATTAGAGGGATTAGTGGTAATTAACAAGTTAGATGTAACTACAGTTGTTAAATCATAATTTGACCCAGTTCTAGTTGCAATTCGTGAAGGGTCGACTTACTGTTGATTGGTTATATCTGTGGACACAGAAATATATCTCCAGTGTGAAAAGTGCAGCTATTGGTTTTTAGTAGAGTGATCGATAGTTAATGAATATTAGTTAGTTTAGCTAAAGAGTTTAATTAATTAATCTCATATCATTGGAGCTTTTAATCTGTATGTTCATAAGGTTCCTTGCTAGCTCACTAAGGATAAAATAAGGAACAATTATTTTTGGAATAATTTGAATTGTTCAAATTATTTAAGGAAATAAAAGGTATTAATTGATTAATATAAAGTATAATGTATATTGATAGATTATGATATGTAGTCAATTGTAAATATGATTTATAATTAAAACTATATAATATATGAAGGATAAATTTTTGAATAAGATTCAAGTATTATTTATATGAATGAGATTCATATAAAGACTATAGGTTAAAATTTAGTGTGAATAGGATTCATATTAAATCTATAGACTAAAAGAGAGATTTTCATTTTAATGTGATTAAAATGCATATTATATGATTTATTAATTAAGTTAGCTAATTAATAATTTATATTATAATGTATATTATATTATATTATAATACAGTTATTCTTTCACATGGGCTGGGAGTTATAGTAATTCCTCTATATCCCTCTTCATCTAAATCAATATTGAAAATACAAAAGATAGAGGTTCAATGTTAATGTGAAAGAACAGAAGAAATCTCCCTAAAATATCCTTCTAAAAATCTCTTTCCAATTTATCTTCCATTCTCCCAAAAACTCAAAAGAAGCCTACATATCCTCATTCCTTGCTGGAAAATAGCAAGGCATTGTGTGGTGATGTCCAGTGTTTTGGCTTTTAGTGTTTGGGGAAGAGTACCTATGATCGTGTTTTTCGTTCATGATCTCGAGAGGAGGTTTTCCGTGATGAAAGGTTTCTACAAAGATAAGTTCTTCTACTCCTCATCCCCTCTATAGAATTGCATGTTTATATAATTTTAATGTTTATCCTGCAACATAATTGTGTATGTTCTTCTCTTTATTTTGATATTTTTCCAAATTGAATGTCACTTGCACGTCGTTCACACGCTTCCACGAGAAATTCAATTCCTTCAAGTAAGTGGTTATAGTTTTAGATGGTCGACGATAAAATAGTCATGGAACAAGTTCATGAATACGAAAATTTGGTGGGAAATGTACTGTCAGAAGAAATAAAGATGTGTGATTTTTTCCAAGCAAATGTGTTGCTTGAAAAATTTCCACCCTTGTGGAGTGATTGTCGTACCTACTTGAAGCAGAAAAAGAAAGATCTAATATTGCAGGAGTTGATCGGTTACATGTGCACTGAAGAGGAAAACAGAACAAAGGATCATCTAAACTCTTTACGTAATTCAATTAATACTAACCTTGTTGAATCTTCAAATGTGAAAGATAGGTTAAGAAATAAAGGAAAACAAATAGCAAAGACATCACAGAAGAAGGGTCAATTTAAGGCCGTTGATGGACGAATTGAGAAGTTCAAAGTAATTAGTTATGTATGTGGGAAATCAATATACAAATCCTACCAGTGCACCTAGAGAAAGGGAAGGCCAGATCAAATTTCTGCTACTGCTAAACTAGCCCTACAGGCCAATATTATTGATGATATTATTGCTGCTATGGTCGTGGAGGCAAACATGGTGAAAAATAAATATGACTGGATCTTGGACACTGGTGCATCAAGACATTTCTACTCAAACCAAGACCTTTTTCATGATTTCCAAAATATCGACAATGGTGAATATGTCTTCATGGAAAATTTAGCCACTATTGCATTCAAGGGAAAAGGAAGATTTTATTAAAACTTACTTCTAGAAAAACTCTATCACTTAGTGATATACTATATGTTCCTTCTTTGTCGTAGGACTTTGGTGTCGGGGAGTCTGTTGAACAAAGCGGGCTTAGGATTGTGTTTGAAGTTGACAAGGTTATCATCACAAAAAATGGTGATTTTGTTGTGTAAAGACTCGACTTTTTGAGATCTCTAACTGGGTCATTACTATCATTCGTGAAATTTTAAAATAAAAATTAGTTGACCATAAAAAGGTAACATAATGATTTTCTAAATATGTAAATAATAATAAAAAAAAGAGATTCGATTCGGGATCCCTAGAATTTTTTTCATAAAATCAAACATTTAAATTACAAATTTCCAAACTCAGACGTTCTAAATAAAAACACATTCAAAACCACTTACAAACTTGATAATGATTGGAAGCGTCAACATTATTCCTATATGGCACCTTAAATATATCTCCTCACCATGTGCCTGGTGCGTTCTTTGTCTTTACTAGAAAACATGACATAATTGTTGGAATTGGTGTCCTAAATCTCTTATATTCTCATAGTTTGTAAACTTGTATAAACAAATTTTTATTAATACAATAATGATTATTTTATATGTACATTAACTAAATCCAATAAACTAAGATCCTAGGTTATTTTATATAGCTTAAACATGTATGTGGTGACATATAGTAAAATAAGAAATTGAAAGATTTCGTTGAAATGTTTAAGGGATAACCTAAATGGTCTGTAGTATATGGATAAGGTTGGTGCCTTATCCTGGTGACACTATGGAAAAAACTCACTTTGTAATTGTTACAATTGTTGTAAAGTGTTATAAATGAATTGGTCCTAATAATTCATGTGGAGACATTTAAGTGAAGATATCCTATACAAAGAGTTTGTATAAGACCAGACCACGAAATGATTGGTCTTTCTTTATAACGCCATTACTTGTAGAGATTTACATTTCACTAGGATGACTACAGGTGACTTGACCTTAATCTTGAGTGAGTTGTGAACTTCTGCCTATAAGGTCGGTCCTTTGATTTGTATGGGTGAGAGTGGCCAGATTCATCGACTTAATATGCCTACCATTTTAGGATTTGTCTGAGTGGGGAACTGGGAACTCAACTACACAAGATGAAGTTCACATCTTCCCTTTGTTAGGGTAAGTAGATGAATTGTTCCCTTAGGAGCTGATTCTGGGTCTTGAACAATGAGAGCCCTCACCTCTCACTAGTTAGAGAAGGGTACAGTTATAGTTGGACTATGACTGATTGTTCATTAGAGGGATTAGTGGTACTTAAGAAGTTAGATGTAACTACAAGGGTATAATAGTAATTTCGACCTAACTGTACTTACGAGCAATTTGTGAACGATCAATGCACTGTTTATTGGTTATATCTAATGGATACAAAAATATATCTACAGTGTGAAGAGTGCAGTTGTTAGTCTTTAGTACAGTGACCGACAGTTAATGAATGGGAATTAATTTAATTTAATAGTTTAATTAATTAATCTCGTATAATTGGAGCTTCAATCTATAGATTTATAAGGTCCCCTTGTTAGTTCAATAAGGATTAATAGAAATCAAATTAATTTTGGATGAATTTGAATTGTTCAAATTAATTAAAAGGAATTAATTGTATGATATACAATTAATATAATGTATGTGGTTACATTATATTATAAAGCATAATATATGTGATATATTATCATATAAAGTTTTAATGAGAGAATTAAATATTTGAATATGATGCAAATATTAATTATATAAATATAATTAATATAAAAACTATAGGTTAAAATTAATATGAATATGATTCATATTAATATTATAAGTTATGTGAGAGAATATAAACTATAGGTTATATATTATATGAGTTATAATATATGATATTTAATTATATTAATGTAATATAATAAAATAATATTAAAATTTTTGAAATTCAAATAACTAACTCCCAAGGGAGTTAATTTTGGTTATTTCACTTATATTATCTAAAAACATGGATTTTGATAGGAGGAAGAGATATATGTGATTTGAGATTTTGCAGAAGAGTTATGCTAACACAATCCCTCTTCAGCTTCTTCTCTCTAAGAATTTCACTTTCCCTCTCACCAACATGAACACAGAAGCCTACCAAACTCTCTATGATTCTCCCCTTGAGAATAACAAGTTGTGGTGATGACTTTGTTACACTGTTTGTGGTGTTGCTGTGTTGCTGAGATCGTGAGAAACGGGAGAAGTTCTTGTTCGTGTTCTTATTGTGGAGGGGAAAAGTGAAGAAATTGTTTCTTCAAGGGTATGTATTTTTCTTATCCATTTTCTCTCTCTAAATTTTTAGTAGAAGCATCCTAAGGGTGTATGTTTATCAAATTGTTTCTGTCTCCTTTGTTTAATTGTGTTTATGTAAAATGAATTTCTAAGACATCGACATTCGTACGCTTCGTTGAGGGAATTCCAATCCCTTCAATAAGAAAGGATGAGTATAAAAATACTCAATAAGTAACCCCACTATCAGGGTTAGGCTATGCATTTATGTCCAATAAATGTAAACATGTAGGTGGGACACACATAATTTTAACCACTCTTAAATGGTCGTCTAGTAAACGATTTAATCCATCTTAACACAGAGCTGTAGTATGCTTGTGAATCCATCGGTCCATGGAGCTGTAATATAGTTATGAACTAATGGCTCATGGAGCTGTAATAACATTGTGTTGGGAGGGTAAACTGAAACTTTCCTATCATGAGATTTACCATAACATCAATAACATTCATAACATAAAACATAGTACATGTCTCAGGGTCCCACACATATTCATATCGTTCGTATACAAATGACATCATGCTCATCAAATTTCTTTATTCACATATTATTTCATGCTTCTCAATATTATAAAAACAACATCAATCGCTACCATATTGTCTATACTATCTATGTCGCCTAGCTTAATAGCGGTCCTAGTAGTAAGATTACTTACCTTGGAATTAAGTCCAATAGCTAGCAATTTAACTTCGTAAAACCTTGAATCCTGAATAAATCCAAAAACATAAACCAAAATTACATCAAAATTTTAAAGCTAAATCTCAATCTAAATAATTCCAAATACTTCCAAATGCTCACCCAACAGGCGGTTTGACCCGAAACCACTTTAAAACATCAAAATCAACCCAACTCTAATGTTAATCCACCAAAATCACCTTTTAAATCCACTGGACAGTAGTGCAAAACTTTCAAATTCGACCTCCTAGACCACAATTAAGTCAATATTAGATAAAAATCAATGGGTATCCAAGAACTATTAATATTGACCTCCAAACTTATCAAAACCTTGCCAAAATGATCCCTGAACCCACTGGATAGAAACTTTTGAACCCATCAAAGCTTCAAATCAAGCCTTCAAAATTACAACTAAATCCAAGAATTAAACCAATACTAATTGTATTCAATATTTCCAAGAAAAGCCTTAAAACTTACCCAAAATGAACTTCAAGGTCGGATTTTTGGCAAAAGGTGTGGTGGCAGCAAACTCCAAAAGTTGGCGATGACCGGGCGGAACTCTTAGAGAGAAACCTCAAGAAATTTAGAGAGAGATAAGGAGATCGGGAAGAGGGAGAGTAGAACCGAAGATCTCACCAGTGTAGTTCTTTTATTTTCTTTTCACAATCGAACTCTATATTGTAGCTATGATTTATGATTCAATAGAGTTCATTATTTTATCATTTGTCATGAGATAAATCTTCCCAAGGGTTTGGCAATGTAGATGCTTTAGGGTTGTTATGGCTTACACGCTTTTTGTTTTACACATTCTCTTCATTGAATTTAAAGATAAAGTCGGTAAGCTATATTGGTCACTCAATTTAACAATCTAGTAGAACTCTAATGTTGAGAAGGTTAGGATGTAAATAGATGTCACAAAGGGATATGAGACTTTGAGAATAGAAATAGAATTATCACGTCACCTTAGAAATAAGGGATACCATAGAATAAAAAAGGGATAGTTACAAATATAGACATTAGACTCAAAGTATTAGCAGATATAACATAATAAAAAAAATTGCAAATATGATCAAATTTAAATTGTCTATCAGTGATAGACCATATTATTGGTAGGAATCTATCAATGATAGACCATATCACTGGTAGGAGTCTATCAATGATAGACTTCTATCGCTGATAGACTTGGGAGTCTATCAACGATAGAAGTCTATCATTGATAGACTTGTCTATATATGCAATTTTTTTTTTTTAAAATGATGTTATACACTTGGTTATTATTCCTAAAAATGTTACTAATTGTAATTACCCAATAAAAAAACTAAACTTGAATCAATCCAAGGTCCAGCTAACCATGAAAACATTAGACATTAACTGCTTAGACCTCCTAAATGAACTTAACACAGGACCGAATATAAGTAGATTTCTGTTCATGTGTAATTCACTATCTTGGTACATGGCGGCTGCATCACTTAACGCATACCACCCAAAAGGTTGAAACATTGTTTGCCCCCTGTTCGATCATCATTGTTATTATTTTTAAAACAAAGGTGCTGGAATGGTGGAATGAAGGAGAAGAAGAGAATCGTGAATTTTTCGTCCTAAGAAAAAAAGTGTAATCTAAGTTAATTTCACTTTTGGTCTATTTTGATGAACGTGAAAAATTTTATCTTTCGCTTTTTTTTTGTCGTATTTAATAGCTTTTTATTAAAAAAAATCTATCTTAAAAAACTATAAAAAAGGGGCATTTGTTGTAGTGATTCTTCCATCTAGTTCTCCAAAATTTGTTGAGATGTTGCATCACTTTCAATCTTGACGTTCATGTTTGCCTTATATTTCTTAACGAGCTTTTCAATGCTAGTCGACACTTCTCTTGTTGGACATGTTCATATTGCAATTTAAGAATTTATTTGAAGCTACGAGCATCTAGTTGAGTTTCCCATGAGGTCTTAAGGTATTCCCTCCATCCTTGCTTGTTCTTGTTTGGAAAAGGATTCAACAAGCTCTGACTACCTTCTTACCCTACATAATACAAAAAGTCAGGGTTATTAATGACATAAAATTAGTGTGAACGCAATAGCGATGCATGTCTTAAGTTATGTGTTGGTTCTCATGCGTCGGTGGTCATGCATAGCTTGCAATAGGCGATTATGAATGTATGCGATGACCATGCATCTCCGTCACAAGTTTTCTTAGGCTTACCCCTAGTATAACGCAAACGCAAGTTTCTCAGGTGATCCGAAGTCGAACTCAGGGACTTGTAGCTAAATGTATGTGGTAATATGTATGAGGTGGATGAATAAAAGAATGATAGAGGTTGTAAACTATAAACTACTCCTACTCCTAACTAACAGGCAAAGCAATGGAAGTATGAATGAGAGATAGAGGCACGACAACTGTTGACGCGTAGTAAATGTATGGAAAAATAGATAAAATAAGGACGTCTTCATCGCAACCCTAAGCTTGACCGTAAGGGCAACCCCAACCAATGCATGCTATGCGATCATGCTATACACACTTGTACCTAATTCTAGGACGTATGCAATGTATATGCGATAGTGTTGAGAGGCCTTATTCCCAAGTCTCTATTCTTGCTCATATGCTCCCACACATAAACAAGATGACCACATACCACCGTATCCTACTTCTTGGATGCATGCAATATCCTCTCTGTAGGGTGCATACGCTGTGTAATAGCAAACAGAGCTTATCTCTAAGTTCCCCATTCTTGCTTATGCGATCCGATCCGTTCTCTCAAGTCTTAGATCTGGTTTTTAGACTATTCTCCCATGTATGCCTAAATGATGAATGATGCGCTCATAAGATAAGGTAATCGCATAAACTTGGCTGGCGTAATATTATTCCTATCTTTAGTGAACACTTGCTTACATTGCTTAATGCGACCAACCACTTACCCTCCCAGGTAGTTGGTTGTTGCTGACTTTACTCATAGACAAGCATTGCGTCCGATTATAGACAAGCGTTGCTACAGCTTCACACTAAGCAAATAAGGTTTTCTCATAATACTCAAGCAATGCACACCTCCCGGTGGTTTGTTACATGCTTCATATTTCTATGCCGGATGATTAAGTATGTGATACTCTAACAGTCTCACTAAGTTATGCAATGAAAGTTAAGGATGCTAAGTAAAAGAAGATGGAGATGGAATTGAAAAAAATATAGAAATGCATTGATAAAAAAATGTATTAATTCCTTAAGCCAAAATGTAATACAATACAATATAAGGAAAGAAGAAAAATGGAAAAGGCTAGTTGGAAGCAATGTCTTGCTTCCAGCAGATGTGTGTCAAGGCTGTTGGTGGTGCCATAGAAGAGCGGTGAAGCAGCCTCTCTCGAGCTCTGATTCCAGCGAAGGCTCCGGTCGTCACTCGGAATGGATGAAGAAGATGAAGAACTCTCAAGCTTTCTTCTTACGCTTTCGTTTGGATCACAAGGATCCGCCCTAAGGCGAGCCTCAGACGAGAAACCTTGGATAAAATGAAATTCTACTCATCGGCTTCTATTTATAGAGCTGAATTGCTGACAACATTAATGGACCTGATCTGATCCTGAATTCGTGATGCGATGGTCCTTTTCTGCATCTCTACTGCTAATGGCGTGGTAGGTGAAATGTCAACATCATCTTTTGATTCTCTTGAGGTATGCGTTCATGTTGCATTCCACCAACCTTGTGTTCATCCCTCTATTATGGTTATCATTATGTAGCTGCAACTTCTCTACGATGACCACATTCGCTTCATGACTGCAACTTCTATGCGATGACCGCATTCGTTTGACGATCGCAACTTCTATGTGATGGACGCATGCAGTCGATGGCCACAACATCCATGTGTCGAACGTATGTGTTCACCTTTGCGATGGAGAGATTCCCTGCATGTGGTCGTCTTTGCGATAGCCCGGCTTCCATGTATGCGTTCGCTTTCTGCGTTAGCTACAAAGATAGAAAATTGAACGCATAATAACACATAATAGTGGGTTAGACGAGATTCTTAATGCCGCACGACACAAATTCATTTTCTCATGAATTCCTAATATATTCGCCGCATATTGCACTTAACAATCCTCATAATTCGAAATAAAAGGCCTAAGATGACGAGCATTTCTGCCCGTCATCAGTTATAAGGACAAAAGTAATTGGTCCTGTATCTCAATAGCTAATTAGATCATAGATAATTTCATGCAATCTCTTGGTTCTACAATGTACCTTATCTCTAAGGTTACACATGACAA
Organism: Benincasa hispida; assembly: GCF_009727055.1. NCBI lineage: Eukaryota > Viridiplantae > Streptophyta > Magnoliopsida > Cucurbitales > Cucurbitaceae > Benincasa > Benincasa hispida. The sequence goes on along the minus strand of NC_052352.1, from coordinate 59,782,062 downwards.
TTCTATCTTTAGGCTTTTAGTCTCGTACTCTTTTGTGAGATTCATTTATATATTTATCTTCTTAGCATTAAGACTCAATTGGCATTCTAATTTAAGTGATCTTTTCAAATTATCAATATGACATAAGTTTCAACAAAAGAAATAGAAAGCAAGAGCTATGCGATTTGATGTGGCTGCATTACATAAGCCATGTTAAAATGTACCAAATAATGAAACAATAAGAAGAATGAAAGAAAAACAACAAAGAACTAAAAGAAGAAAATCTGGAAAACAGTAAATAAAGTCTTTGAATAAAGTTAACAAATTAAGGAGCCTTCTAGGGTAGATTCTTTCTCATAATGAATCCCACTCTATAACAACTTCTCATGGGTAAGGTTGACCAAAAGAAGCCATCTCTTTAGAGGAACTTTCATTCTTAAAGAGATTATGGATGATTTTATGGGTTTTCTTCAAAGGAGAGGCTTTCATCCTTTTATATAGGACAACATAGGTGTGGAAAAACTCGAGAATCAAGCCTTGAATGACTCCCAGTAAGCTTTTGAGTTAAAAAACTTGCAACCACAAACGACTTGGCCCTATCTTGAAAATTAGGATATTTTATGCGGTTGCATCGTTTTAGGGGATCCAAGTTCATTGGGTGATGTGGGCATATTGCTCAAGCTAATGCGAGTGCATCACTTCTATTTTGAGGATTGTGCCCTAAATCTTGTGGTTTGTAATGTATAAACTGTTGGGATTGGTGTCCTAATTCTCCCAGAGTCTCGTTGTTTGTAAAGATACACATTGTTTGATGAATAAAATAAATGCTATTTCATTATGGCATTTACTCATATCCAATAAATAAAGCTCATGGTTATCTTATGTGAACTTAAGCATGTATATGTGATATACAAGTGGATCTTGCCTTAAGTGATAACCTAAATAGGTCTGTAGTATAAGGATTAAGGCTAGATACCTGATCCTGGTGACACTACGGATACGATCTGCTTTGTAGAGGTTTGCAAGTATTGTAAACTGCTACAAATGGTAGATCACCATTCATGTGGAGGTGTGCGAGCGGGGGTGTCCTATACAAAGAGTTTGTATAAGACCAGACCATGAGATGACTAGACTCTGTATATAACATCGTTGATACTAGAAACTTACATCTCACCTAAACGACCATAGGTGACATTACCTCAATCCTGAGTGTTTTGGAACTTCTGCCTTTGAGGGCAATCCTTTGATTAGTATGGGTGAGAGTGACCATATTACCTACTCAACATGCCTACCTTTTTGGGGACTTGTCTGATCTGAGAGTCGGGAACTCAATCCATAAGATGAAATTTACTCTTTTCCTAAAGCAGGGATAAGTAGAGAGATTGCTCCCTTAAAGGCTGATTTCGGGGCTTGAATATAGTGGTCACAGCTTCTCTTTGGAAGAGAGAACTCAGTCATAGTAGAACTATGACTTATGTTCATTAGAGGGATTAGTGGTACTTAAGGAGTTAGATGTAACTATAGGGGCATAACGGTTATTAGCTGAGCTGTACTTACGAGCAATCTATGAAGGGTTGTCACATTTCTGATTGGTTAAGATGGACACATAATATATCTGTGGTAAGGAGAGTTCAACTGTCGGTCTTTAGTGGAGTGTCTGGCAGTTAACGAATGGTGGATCCCGTGACTAAAGAGTTTAATCAGTTATTCACGTACCATTGGAGCTTCGAGCTACAGGTTCATAATGATAAGCGCTCGCGATGCTTGTTGGATGCAAAGCTAAAGGTCCTTCTAGGATCCTTGCAAACACTCACAAAGAAAGCTACTTAGATCGAACTTAGAATCTATGATGGTCACTCTTAGATCCTAAGACAACTCAATCCAGAATTAGTTTGATCAAGACTAATCCAATGAATTGATTTAAATATCAAATCTAAAGCAAGATTTGAAAGAAAAAGATAACACCAAAGGGTTGAATAAGCACAAGCTTTTTACTATTGATAATCTGAGATTTGAAGAAAATTACAAGCCATTTTATAGGCCAAATAGTCGTGGATTCAAGAAACTCAAAAGTCATTCAAATACAATTAACTGCAAATTGTAGAAAATAACGCCTAGAAACTTGAAACTTAATTGCATACTAAATTATAAGTCTAAATGCAAAATTAGGAATGTAGAAAGTCTTCAAATTGCCTTAAATATCTCCTCTAAAAGGTGGCAAAGTAGATATGCACGTTTGACAAGGTTTGACATCACATTTTCCCATGCAGTGCACACTTGACAACATTTTCTTCACAAAATCTGCACACTTTACCACCATGTCATCTTCCAAATTATAGGAATTTTCCCATGCCATCTTCATGCCATTCTCTTCTTGACTCATTGAACTACATTATATATAACTTTGGTCTCAAACTTATTTGTCGGTTCTTGTGAATTTACTAGTTTTTGAAAATGTAGTGTGAATACCTCTTGAATCTTCTTTGCCTTGCTTCTTGTAATTGGTCCTTTAGGTACATGCAATGGTTCAATGGTTGAATTCATATCACATAAGGTCCCGTTGGTAACTCAATGGATTCAGTTGAGGATTAGTTCTTGGTGTTGATTTGAAATGTTCAAATTGACAAGAGGTAATTCGATTATATATGATATGATCGGTATAATGTATGAGATATATCTAGTGGAGGATTAATGTAAATGAGATTTATATTAAGTACCATGTAATAGAAAAAGATCTATGGTTTATATGTTTCATGAGATGAAATATTAAAGTATGATAAGTTGGTTATCATTTATATTTATAATAATATTAATTATTGGATAATGAAATCTTTTTCTCTAATAACCAATTGAGTGGGAGATTGTTGGTGATTTCATGGTAAACGTGAGATAAAAGGAAAATTGTCTTCCTAATTTTAGTAAGGTTGAACACTCTTTTTTAGGTTTTTTTTTTCTCTCTCGTAATCTCACGGAAGTTGTCAAGTAAATGGGATTTACTAAGTGACAACTTGACTAAGGTAAACGATCGTGTAGTGTTTGTAGGTGACAGACACGCAGCTAAGTGATGAGCTAAACGATCGCTTAGCTTTTGCTAGACGATCGCTTAGCTTTTGCTAAACGGTTGGGCGTCGACCTATACGATAGGTTTAGTCTTCTCCCACTTGCTTAATCGTTTACACGATTGTTGTTCCCTCCATATTTTGCCTTATACCAAGTCCACACAGAGCCACCCTCTGGATTCTCACATCAAGAAACCAAGGTAGCCTTTTTGGTGGTGTCATACTCAACTCGACACTGTCGAGGTTTTGTGGAGGCTATTCATGTTGTTGGGATGTTTGTGATCGAGGCGATCGTTGAGTTCGAGTGCGTGGTGTTCGTGCAGTATAGCGATCGTGTTGGACGAGCGTTCAAGGTTGCTGTGTTCGAGCGTTCGTGATCAAAGACATTGGCGAGGATCTACAAATGTGTGTAGATTTTCTCCTTGATTATTTGTTGTATCATGCTGTAATTTCTGTAATGAATGCATAATCACATGTTTTTGTTTATGACTGTAATTGTAAAGTTCATACATGATTGTAATTTGGAATGATCTTTCTGCTGCTCATGGAAATCCTCGTGATCGATTTCCTTCATAAACAAAATTTATTTATTTAATAAAATAAGGAGTTATATTATTGACATTTAAACTTGTGTAACTCAATCCAATAAAGTAAGATTCGAGGTTATTTTATGTAACTTGAACATGTATGTGGTAGACATACAGGTGGATCATGTACAAGTAATAATCTACATGGTCTGTAGTATATGGATAAGGTTGGGTGCCGACCCACTTTGTAAATGTTACAAGAGTTGTAAAATGTTATTAATGATGTGATCCTAATCGTTCATGTGGAGACATGTGAGTGGAGATATCCAATACAAAGAGTTTGTATAAGACCGGACCCTAAAATGTTCTTTATAACACTATTAATTGAAGAGATTAACATTTCATAGGATGACTGTAGGTGACTCGACCTTAATCCTGAGTGAGTTATGAACTCCTGTCTATGAGGGCAGTTCTTTGATCTGTATGGGTGAGACTGGCCAAATCGTCAACTCAATATGCCTACCATTTAAGGAATTTGTCAGAGTAGGGAGCTGGGAATATAGGTATACTAGATGGAATTCACTCATTCCCATCTTTAAGGTAAATAGATGAATTGCTCCCTTAAAGGTTAATTCCGGGTCTTGAATAATGAAGCTTCATGCTCTCACTGGCTTGAGAGGGATTTAGTTTATAGTTAGACTATAAAAGAATTGTTCATTAGAGGGATCAATGGTACTTAAGGAGTTTGATGCAATTACATGGGTAAAACGGTAATTTGATCCAGTTGTAATTATGAGTGATTTATGAAGGGTTGACTTATTGTTGATTGGTTATATCCATGGACACATATATATATCTATAGTGTGAAGAATGCAGTTGTGGGTCTTTAATGGAGTGATATGCAGTTAATGAATGTTGATTAATTTAATAAAAGAGTTTAATTAATTAATCTCGTATCATTGAGATTCTAATCTGTAGGTCCATTAGGTGTCTTTGTTAGCTCATTAAAAGTAAAACAAGAATCATTTAATTTTGGATTAATTTGAATTGTTTAAAATAAATAAATAAATTTATTGTATGAGATACAATTAATATAATATATATAGATACATTATAATGTAAAGTTAATTTTGAATAAGATTCAAAATTATACTTTATTATACGAGAGAGATAAATATTTGAATAAGATTAAAATATTAATTGTATGAATGAGATTCATATAAAACTATAGATTAAAAATTAATATGACCGAGATTCATATTAAAACTATAGGTTATAATTAATATAAATGAGATTCATATTAAAACTATAGGTTATAGTTAATATGAATGAGATTCATATTAAAACTATCGGTTGAGAGAGGATTATATTTGAATATGAATCAAATATAATTTAAGTTAAATATGTGATGTTTAACTTGTTAATTAAATGTTAATTAATTGATTATTTATTTATTTATTTAGTTATATATTAAATCAGATTTTGTCTAACGTATGAATAAAGAGAGTTATAACATATCTAGTTAACTTATCCTCTCTCTAGTTTAATTGTTGAATTACATAGAAGAAAGATATGTGTTGTTCATTGGAAGAACTCACTCTCATCTCTTACACAACAAAGATATCTTAGTTAAAAGGAACTTTATAGAAAAAATTCTTTATGTTAACTTGCTATTCCATTCTTCAAAAGTGAGATCCCACCATCTTGATTCTTGCCAGAGAATAGTAAGGAAGCCCAAATAGTAGTGTCTAGTTCATGACTATACGTAGGCTTTCTTGGTTGTTCATGAGATTATGGAAAAGGAATTACTGAAGAAAGTCTTCAAAGGTATTGCCTCTTTTTCTTCTATAAAGCATGTTGTAATTTAGATTGTTTATCCTGTTCTTGTTTGTTCCTTCTTCTTCTCCTTCTTCTGCTCCGTGTCCTTCTCCTTCTTCTTCTACTCCTTCTCCTTCTTCTTCTTCTCCTTCTCCTTCTTCTCTTTCTTTTCCTTTTCCTTCTCCTTCTCCTTCTTTTTCTCCTTGTTTATCCTTTTCTTGTTTGCTCCTCCTCCTCCTCCTCCTCCTCCTTCTAAGTCTTTTATATTTTGGGTTCTAATTTTATTTTGGAGATTCCTGATTTAAATAGTCAAAACCTTGTAAAAGATCATGATTTTGGTCCAAAATAGTTTAAACAAACTTAAAGTGGTTTAAGGACACATATTTAATCATTTTACTAAGTTTAAGTCATTTTGGGCTAAAAATATCACGTGGAGTTCCTATTTTACTAAAGAAAAGTAACCAAATATCTAAAAATGTGCACTTTTAGACATCTATCACCTACTCCATTGTAGCATTATAAATATGACTATCTAAGGTTTTGAAGACAACACATGATAGCTCCTTGAAAATAGCTATCTTTTTTAGCCTAAATCTTATTAGTTCTCCGAAATTTAACGTTTAATTGAGTTTTTAGACAAGAAATTGAGCAAAGGAGACTCTCAAAGCATTCTGGACGTAAAATGGGCGAAAACAGAGCACATAGCAACCAATGAGAGCAAAATAAACGAGTGCAAAATAGGACAGTACCACATCTCTGCATAGTGTTGCACCTCGGCACTAGAGGTAGAACTTTTATTATTGTGACAACATCGTAGCACTATCACACACCCACATTAGACATCAGACGAGCACCACAACATTGTGCAACGTTGTGGTAAGAAAACCTTGACCATCGTGACATTGTTCATAGCACCCTAATCTTCCCCATTTTCTATATATATGTCTCAATGTTTTTTAGGGTTTGAATGAAGAAAAATAGGAAAAAAATGGAGGTGATGGAGATGATTTTAGCAACCATAACTCATTTTCTTTTCTTCTGCTTCTATCTTTTTAGTCTACATCTTTTTATTTTTTGTTTTAATTTTATTTTGGAGATTCCTAACTTCTTGTACATCTCTATGGGTTATTGAGGTTAGTAAATTTCTAGTGTTGAAAGTAAAAGAACTCGATGTTTATTTTGTGATATTGATTTTTATGACATAAAGAAATGTTCGTTTCTTATGTTACGAAAATAGCCAAGGGAAAGACAAAGGTGACGGAAGAGACAACAAGATTGAATACCCATAATGTGTGCAAAATAAATAGAATGGTGAAAGTCGCCGGTGAAGAAGTGATGTGTGAATGGAATGAATTCAAGAAAGTCAAAATGCCAGTGTTTAGCGGAAGCGATCTAGATGCATGGTTATAAAGAGCAGACCGCTATTTTCAAGTTCATAAGTTGACTGAATCAGAGAAGATGATGGTGGTGGTTGTTAATTTCGACGACATCTCATTAGACTGGTACCGTTTGGAGGAAGACAGAGAGTCGTTTGATGATTGGGAAGGCTTGAAGAAAAGGATGATAGACCAATTCAGATCTTTAAGACGGGGATTGATCTGTGGGGGATTCTTGACTGCTAAACAAGAAATGACTGTGGAAGCATATCGATATGTGGAAGTGCCGAAATCCATTGTCTCGGACCAAGACAATGGGTTTGTGAATCACTTTTGGCAAGATTTGTTCCAATGGTCGAGTACCAAACTCCATCGCAAATTAGTTTTTCATCCTCAATTGAATGGTCAGGTAGAGGTGGCGAATCACAACGTGGAAATGAATTGGAGGGGCTGTTGTGGTAAGCGACCGAAAGAATGGATGAATTGGTGGAAATGGGTGAACTACTGGAGTAACACTACGTATAATGCTTCTAACGGCTTTGCCCCTTTTCAGATTGTGTATGGTTGACAACCTCTAGTGTCGATTTACTATGGGAAGGAATGTACGGCTGAAGCGTCTTCAAACCAACAAATGCGAGATAGAGATGCTGCTTTGCGCAAGCTGAAGAAGCATTTGAGGCTGGCTCAAGAGAAAATGAAGGAGTTTGTTGACAAGGAGCGACATGATGTTGGAGTTCCGCAAAAGAAGAATTGAAATTATCTCCCAAGTATTATGGTGCACATTAGGAAGTGGACAGATTCGGATCAGTAGCTTCCAAGTTAATCCTTCAAACAACAATGTCGATACACCCAATGTTTCATGTGATGCAGCTAAAGAAATGGGGTGGACAACCAGAGCTTTACCTTGAAGACAAGGTAAAAGTGGAGGGCGGAGGTAATGATAGGGCCCCAATTATGTGGCAATATCAAGAAAGAAAGAATAGGGGAGAGGCGGTTAAGTTGGTTAAGAACAACTTCCAATTCCGTTGGGAGAAATGGAAATTTAAAAGAAGAAGAAAACGGAAAGAAAGGATAGTGAATTCTGAATATTGAGGAGTGAGGAAGAGAAGCTCTCAAGTGTGGGAGTTCGGAAGATGCTGTCGTGGAGAAGCCATCACAGTGTATCACTCATTGTCTATGTCCACTAGGCGATCGTGTAGTTAAGATCGACGATCGTGTAGCATTTGGTAGATGATCGTATAGCAAAAGGTAGGCGATCGTATAATAACTGAGAAGGCGATTGAGTAATAGTATGTAAGACCCTAACCCTTAACCTAGACTCTATTGGGTTAAGATAGGGAAACGAGTCTTGGTCAAAGGGGTTTGTCTAGAGAGAAGGGTTTGGGCAAGTAGCCTTTTGAGGTTAAATTGAGATAAATTGATGTAGGAATGCGCATATGGGTGGTGTTCGGTCATGGACATGGTGCGCCAAATAGGGTGTCATTGGAGATTAGAGTTAACACAATTGAGGTTAGTTCAATGCAAGGGCTGTATATAAAGGCACTCGGCGAAGATGATTTGCGATTATCTTGTGATGATGACTAAGCTTGCGGCAATCAAGGTCTTGAGAGTTTAGCAGAGCATGCGGCAGCCTCAAGTTATGCGGACATAGGCGCTAGGCGCTGGGCGCTAGAGATGCGTGCGCGGGTTGATCGTGTAATAAATAGGCAATGTTACACGATGGTATGCAGCAATACTACACGACGGTATGCGATAATGCTACACGAGGGTATGCTGCAATGCTACACGATGGTATGCGGCAATACTACACGACGATATTCGACAATAATACACGACGGTATGCGGCAACTACGCGATGGTATGTGGCAATGCTATGCGATGGTGTTATGCGACAATGCTACGCGATGGTGTTATGCGACAATGATACGTGATGGTATTAGGCGGAAACAATACGCGATGGTGCTAATGTGGCAACACTATGCGATGGTGCTTTGCGGCAATGCTATGCGATGGTGCCATACGACGACCTTGCTAAACGATGAGCTAGACGAGAAGACAAGCTATGGTGAACGTATGGTGAAACGTCTTGCATTGCTAAGGCTTGTGAGGTTGGTTGCGTTGGTCTTGAACAAGAGACTAAGGATGTTGACAATCAACAATGACATACATGCGTTGGTCATAAGGGATGTGTTAGCAAGAGCCTAGGCGATGGTGAGCTATACTATAAGATGTTGAGTTGAGAACCAAGTTGACCCAAAAGTTGTTATGCGTTGGTGATGTGCTATGTGCCGAGGACATCCGAGGCATATGGACGCATAAGATAAGGCTTGAGCAAATAGTATGCGGTGGAAGAAGGATGGTCATAATCCTAGTTGAACGCATAGGCCAAGAAAAGGGCATGCACGGCCAAGCAATAAGGTTAGGATGAGCCTTGCAAGCATCTAACATATACGACCAAGTTGCATCAAGCGGATGCACAAGGAAAGGTTGCGTTAATTAAAAATGGCACAATCGAGGTTAGTAGGTCGCATTAGGGAAAGGTGCTAGGTGGCAATGGTTTGAAGGGTGTTATGTTCAGATTAAAAAGACACCTCAAGGGCACAAAGATTGAATGGATGCATGCGCCAAGGGGGGTGTTCGGACATAGGTATGTTGCGTCAATTGGATGGACGCATATGTGGTTAGAGGACCGCATCGGTGGTTGGATGGACGCAATTGCCAAGATGGCTTGCAATCATGAGAGTATGGAATGCACCAATGGTGATGCTAAGTCATCCGAACATATGACTTGTTGGGGGGAAATCTTAGACCTTAAGCAAATGAGGTGACTCAAGGACATTACATGCCAAGTAATCCTTATCTACTTAAATAGGAGGTGTAAGGCTAATATTACATGCAAAGTGTACCCTTTGCATTGGCAAACCAAGGTTAAAACAACTCAAGGCCCTGGTGGTAAGGGATCAGTGTTGGCAACTTGAGGGAAAGACATTTGGATTTCAGGTGTCGTATAGAGAGGAGCCCGGGATACCTATAAATAGGGGGCTTGGCGTGAGCATTTTACTCGTGCCATTTCCAAGTTTCAAGTTCTAAAGTCCTAAATAGTGAGTTGANAAGGCTTGAGCAAATAGTATGCGGTGGAAGAAGGATGGTCATAATCCTAGTTGAACGCATAGGCCAAAAGTAAGCCATGCGGGAGAGGAAGGTATGCGGCCAAGGATGCGATGCCTTGAGTTTTGACTCAAGTGATGTGTTGATGAGAAAGCCATGAGTTTATGATGGCTAACCAAGAAAAGGGCATGCACGGCCAAGCAATAAGGTTAGGATGAGCCTTGCAAGCATCTAACATATACGACCAAGTTGCATCAAGCGGATGCACAAGGAAAGGTTGCGTTAATTAAAAATGGCACAATCGAGGTTAGTAGGTCGCATTAGGGAAAGGTGCTAGGTGGCAATGGTTTGAAGGGTGTTATGTTCAGATTAAAAAGACACCTCAAGGGCACAAAGATTGAATGGATGCATGCGCCAAGGGGGGTGTTCGGACATAGGTATGTTGCGTCAATTGGATGGACGCATATGTGGTTAGAGGACCGCATCGGTGGTTGGATGGACGCAATTGCCAAGATGGCTTGCAATCATGAGAGTATGGAATGCACCAATGGTGATGCTAAGTCATCCGAACATATGACTTGTTGGGGGGAAATCTTAGACCTTAAGCAAATGAGGTGACTCAAGGACATTACATGCCAAGTAATCCTTATCTACTTAAATAGGAGGTGTAAGGCTAATATTACATGCAAAGTGTACCCTTTGCATTGGCAAACCAAGGTTAAAACAACTCAAGGCCCTGGTGGTAAGGGATCAGTGTTGGCAACTTGAGGGAAAGACATTTGGATTTCAGGTGTCGTATAGAGAGGAGCCCGGGATACCTATAAATAGGGGGCTTGGCGTGAGCATTTTACTCGTGCCATTTCCAAGTTTCAAGTTCTAAAGTCCTAAATAGTGAGTTGAGAGTAAGGTCTCAGGCTACCGTCTGTCTCTTATACACATCTAGATGTGTATAAGAGACAGGAGTACGGAGGAGAAAGGAATTTCGTTAGCAAGGTGGAAGGCCAGAGTGTCGCCCAGGCCAACGCATGCCCAGTGCATCGGACGGATGCTGCGATCACAGTGCGTGTCTTTTGCGTGAGGTTTGATGCCACGGATGCCTTGCCCAGCCCCTATGCACGCTGTTTCGCCCTGTCACGAGCATCAGCGCCTAGATTTGGTCAGAATAACCTCCAAACGGGCTGTTTGAAGGGTTTGGCCGAATTTTTGTCATTTTAAGTAGGGTAAGCTGGTAATTTTGGTATAAGAGGATATTTTGGATATTTTAAAGTTATTTTGTGAAAATTATGGTATTAATTTAGAATTTCATTGGAAATGGGAGGAATTTCAGGAAACACTTCAAAGGGAACTTGCAGTGGAGAGTCCCTGCAAAAACTGTGAGTGGTTATTGTGTTATTGTATTATTGATGTATTTCTATATATATAGGTAAATATATATAGGAGATAATATTAAACTGGCATGAACAAGGATACATGTTTATCTTGTTACTATGCTTGTTAAGATATTGCTTATATGTATGTGTTGGAAATTGAAACTATACCCGGTATATAAAGTTATCATGCTTGAAAAGGTACTTGGCAGGTTCGGTTGGCAGAAAATCATAGTCAGTGACGACCGATGGGAAATATAGTCAAGTTACCTAAGCGTAGCTAGCGGAAAAATAATCGATGTGCACATTGGCGAGATAAAAGGGTATAGGAAAAGTTTCCACAAGAATTGTTGTTATATTGCTTTAAGGTATGATCATGCCACGAATAACCAGTGGTATAGCTGGGAATGTTTGACTAGTGGATGAGCTGGGGATAATCCAGCGATCTAGCTAGAGAAATAATTTTGAACTTGTGGTAATGTTCTTGTTGAATATGTATGATTTTCAAAAAGTATATTTCTAAAGTGAAAGTTATTGTTTATTAACACCACTCATTAGGCTTTATAGCTCATGTTTTCCAAACGTTTTTTCCTCTCTCCCCCCTCCCCCCCCCCAAGGTAGCGCAGCGAAGCGTTCAGGGAAAAGTCACCAAGCCACCAACACCAGGAATTGGTAATCTCTCACAGAGCGTGACTTGAATTGGGTAGCTGAAAATCAGTAGGATAGCTAAATCATTTGTATAAAAATTATAATGAATATTGTAGACATTCTAAATTCTTAGTTCATAAAAAGAAATATTGGTATATTAGCTGTCCTAGGTTTAAATTGGTTGTTTTCACACTCTCTTTTGGGTCTTGGGCTAAGGCTTGGAAAAGGGTGTGATATAGTAATAGTTTAACAATCGTGTAGAAGTTTGTGAGCGATTGCGGAGGATTTAGCAAGTGATCATTTAGTAATATTGAGCAATCGTGTAATAAATTGTAAACGATCGTTTAGTGTCTGGTAAGCGATCGAGTGATAATTTTAAGCGACCGTTCGATCTTGTTGACTCATTTCGTTTAATAAAGAAGTTATTCATAATTTAACCACTTTCCTGGAGATTGTACCCATCTGTTACGTTAATAAAGAATTTCAAGAATCAGTTTCCTAACATACTGCTAAAACCTTTTGTGAATCTTGAATTTGATTTACATTAATACTTTCTAGCATGTTCATTCTTAATGCTTTCGAATATTTGATCAATATTTGAATGATTTCATGGTTTAGAATCTTGCTTCAACGAGAGGGTTCTATATTAGGTTATGCATGCTAGACTATCGTTTGGACACAGTATAGTAGTTGAATAATAGTATAGATTGTTGATGAAGAGTCTTAATGCTTCTATTAATTATCTAGTTTCAAGCAATTCATAATTAGTAACTAAATAAAAAAAGGATTTTTTTTCAAAAGGTACAATCCGGATAAAATACTTCTAGATCTAAGTAGATGAATTGCTCTCTTAAGTGTTGACTCCGGTTCTTGAACGAGGGGTCCCTCCCTCTCATTGGCTCGAGAAGGATTTGTTTATGGTAGGATCATAAACATGTTGTTCATTAGATGATCAATGAGACTTAAAGAGAAAGATGTAATTAGAGGGTAAAACGGTAATTTTGACCCAGCTATAATTACGAGCAATTCGTGAAGGATCGACCTATTGATGATTGATTATATCCATGGACGTAGAAATATATTTACAGCAGCTGTAGGTCTTTGGTGGAGTGACACATAGTTAATGAATGTTAATTAAGTTATTAAAGAGTTTAATTAATTTAATTTTGAATCATTAGAGTTTCTAATTTGTAGGTCCATCAGGTCACTAAGGGTAAAAATAGGATCAATGAATTTTGGAATAATTTGAATTAAATTATCTAAGGAAATTTTATATTAATAAAGATTAATATAAAATATGACGTATAATGTTACATTATACTATATAGTTAATTATAAATATGGTTTATAATTAAAACTACATAATATGAAAAAATAATATTTGAATAAAATTTGAATATTAAATTAATATGAGTTGGATTCATATGAAAACTATATAGTAAAATTTAGCGTGAATTAGATTCATATTAAAGACTATAGGTTAAGAGAGATATGCATTTTATATTGTTTAAATGCATTACTAATAAATATGAGATATTTATATTAATTAACTAATGGTTAATCAATTAATTAATTAATATTTATTATATATTAAATATGATTTAATATATATTTATTAATTAAAAATAAAATAACTCTCCTACAGTTATGTAGGGGAGTGGAGAGTGGGATGAGAGGTTACTTTCCCTTCAAGTTGGTTTTTACCTAAAATACATCAAAATAGAGAATCAATTGGTTCCAAAAAGCTTTCACTCTCCCAAACACATCTCTCTGTTCTCCCTCAAAGTCAAAAGAAGAAATTCCTTGTAAACAAGTTGGATCTCACAATCCAATTCCTTGCGGGAGTCATAGTAGGGAAGCCTTTTTTGGTGGTGTCTTGCCATTGTTTTTTTAATCGAACAGAGGTTTTTCACAGAGGTTCTTGAAGAATTTGTTCTTCAAAGATATTTCTCCTAAATTTCCTTAATTGAATGCTTAGCCTTAATGTTTCTATAAATCAATTATGTAATTTTTCTAATACCAATTCAAAGACACAATGTTAAAACGCTTCTACATTCGTATTCAATCGCTTCAACAACAATATATAAAAGTTCTAAACATCCACCAATACCCCCTTATCAATCTTATAAAGATCCCAAAAAACAAAGGGTCAAAGTTATAAACATTCCCCTCCCCCCATTTAAAACAAAAAGCACAACCATATATGAAACTTAAGTGAACAATACCATACCATTGTAGAGATAGATGAATGTTGTGTTGTCCAAATCATACCCTAGGTAAGAAAGTAATTATGAGTATATAAGTGAGTACAATCATCTCCATTTATATGAGGTCTCTTAGGTGAAATCAAAGCAAAGTCATGAGGGTTTAAGTCTAAAGTAAACAATATCATACCATTGCGAACATAGATGGAGGTTCAATTGTCCTTATTAGTTGGTAATCAATCTTATTAGAGGTTGATGGTAACATATTTCCTTACATTATAAAACCTAACATGGGAAGGCCTTGAAAACAAATGATACATTTTACAATTGGCGAGTCAACAAAGTTTAGACTTGTAGCGATCCGAGTTCAGGAGGGGTAGATGAATGAACCGATATCACATCCGAATGAGAGGGATCCTGAGGACATGAAAGTATGGTAAAGAAAGGCTTAAAAGAATTGGAAAGTTACTACCTATACCAACGAGGTGCACCTTTTTTTTCGTTGGCTCAATCATAGGAACTCAAAAATTAAACGTGCTTAGCTTGGAGCAATCTTATGTTGGGTGACCTCTTGGAAATACCTTTTTTCTTATTTACAATTGACATAGACCAAAATCATCTATTAAAATAAGGATAATGTGTCAGAAATAAAATCCTTCAAATGCATTACAAGACATGACTCTAAAATGCATTTTTTAATGTTGGAATAATGAAAAACATGTTTAAAGGGGACTAAACATGTCTAGCTCACCTCCAAATGCAACCAAATTGAATTTGATCCAAAATCAATTTCTAAGTTGTTTAGAACCGTAGTCTCTTTCATTGTGGATGAATAATTTATTTGCATCACATTTATTTTAAATGAAATTTCAAATATGGGTACATCAATAGAATATATATTAATACACACTAAAAATATTTATGATTTTAAATATGTCATTAGTGCGTTGCGTATCAATTATATACCAATACTTATTCCAAATATAATTTTAAGTATAACATTGGTGTATCAATTGTTGGGGTTGATGCCCTAAAGTCTCATGTCCTGTAGTTTGTAAACAGTATATACGAACACCTGTGATTGTTAATATATGATATTTACTTCACATCTTGTTGTTTTGTTAGGTTATTTATTTTATTTGCTTTACCACAAACCAATAAACATAAAATCCCTGGTTATCTATATGCGACTCAAGCATGTATATGATGACATACAAATGGATCATATCTTGAGTGACAACCAAAATGGTCTGTAGTAAATGAATAAAGAAGGGAAACCTTATCCTGGTAATGCTATGGACGCGGCCCACTTTGTGGAATGGTCACAAGTGTTATGATTATCACAAATGGTCTGATCCTGATCATTCGTGTTGGGGACATGCGAGCGGGGACGTCCTATACAAAGAGTTTGTATAAGACTTGACCACGAAGTGTTAATGTTTCGTTATATAACACCGTTCATGATAGAGACTTCACTTTACAAGGATGACCATAGGTAACATGACCTCAATCCTGAGTGAGTTGGGAACTCCTGCCATTGAGAGCGGTTCTTTGATTTGTATGGGTGCGAGTGGCCAAGTCGCCGATTCAAACCTACCATTTTGGGGATTCTTCTGATTTGGGAGCTGGGAACCCAGCTACACAAGATGAAATTCAATCCTTCCCCGAGGCAGGGTAAGTAGATAGATGGCTCCCTTAAGGGCTGATTCCGGGGCTTGAACGATATGGCGCCACACACCTTCTCTTGGCCTGAGAGGTGTTCACACTTAGTTCTGTCTCTTATACACATCTAGATGTGTATAAGAGACAGGCTGTGGGAAGTGGGGGTGCGATGGTTATGGTAACCGGCGGATTAAAACAATGAAAATAGTTTTCATTTTTATCATTAGTGCATTTCGTATTATCGCGCACCCAAAAGAACTGTCTCTTATACACATCTAGATGTGTATAAGAGACAGCCTTAATCCTGAGTGAGTTGGGAACTCCTGCCATTGAGAGCGGTTCTTTGATTTGTATGGGTGCGAGTGGCCAAGTCGCCGATTCAAACCTACCATTTTGGGGATTCTTCTGATTTGGGAGCCTGTCTCTTATACACATCTAGATGTGTATAAGAGACAGCATTAATATTATTCGATAATATTTATTAATTAAATTAATTGATTAATTATTTCATAATTAACGGATTTATCCACGTTTGAACGTGGGAAGTGGGGGTGCGATGGTTATGGTAACCGGCAGATTAAAACAATGAAAATAGTTTTCATTTTATTCAATCATGCATTTGTATTATCAAGTGCCCAAAAGAATCCGTGAAAGCGATCGCGAGAGCCTATACGATAGAAGCTCGTTCATTTAAACGATCGTCTGCCTCACGCTTTCTCTAAATGACCGCATACATTTTTCCTAAACGATCATTCAATTTTTCCTACACGATCGTGTAGCTTTCCTATATGGTAAGCATTTTCGCTATACGATAATAGAGTTTCATCTCCCACTTGCTTATCGTCTACACGACGCCTTCTCTTCCGTCCTCTACCAAACTCACCAAAGCCATTCTTTATGTTTTTGACACCGAGGAGACCCAGGTTCTTTTGTGGTGGTGTCGTCTCCGCTGTAGTTTTCATGTACGTTCTGATCATGCTATTATAGTCGACATACTCGTTGGGTGCCGGTAGATCGGTGGGAGGTTTTCCGCTGCTTAAGGTTCAGACATTCGAAGAGAGTCTTCATCTGGTATGAACCCTTTCCTTGTGTTTTATTGTATTCTGAGCATGCCGATAATGAGTTTTATATGCATAACTGTATATGTGGAATGTATGTCATTTTTGTTTCGGTCACTATGAAATCGTAGCGATCTAAACCCGCTCATGGAACTCTCGGTATGAGATCCTTCAATTGGTATCAGAGCCAGGTTTCTGATATCCGATTTCATTTCTTGCAACGAAATAACGTATACATTCATGGTGGGTGCATTTCTATGCTGTTTTAAATGTTAATTCTACTGTGGATGTGCCGGATTAATGGATGTTTTCGGGATGAATTACCTTGGTTTGTTTAATTCCTTTTACATTTGCAGTTGTTTGTAAAGGCCCCTGCGTTTTTGGGCATAAATAATCGTAATCGAGTCTGTATTCAAAATGTTTGAAATCTTGAGTCCTTCGTCAAATTTCTGGGTAAAGGTTGCAGCTCTTCGAGGAAGGAGATGATCAAGGGTTGATCGCATTGTGCAGAAGAGGTTCTATGCGATCGATGTCCATTGCATCGTGAAGATGAAGGACTATGCGATCGCGGTTGAATGCATCGATTGAATGATGGGGTATGCGATCAAGAGTTGGTCGAATCGGGTTGATGATTGGGCACGCGATCGCTGAGTATCGTTTAATGCGCTGCGAGCTAGACGATCGTTTAGGTCAGTAAGCTTCATCGCTTAGTAATTGACTAAACAATCGCTTAGTATCGCAAGGTAAATCGTTTACCAAGTTGCACACATCGGTTAGACGATCAGACGCTCGTGTATCGTTTAAAGCGTGCTAGACGATTGTTTAGGTCAACAAGCTTCATCACTTAGTAACTGACTAAACGATCGTTTAGTAACTCATGGTAAATCGTTTACCTGTCGTCGCACTACACGATCGCATGGACGATCAGGCTTCGTAGCCTCGTCGTTGTCTACGCGATCGTTTGCTGATGTTCCTATCGTCTAGTGCACGGTGAACGATCGTCTACCTGCGGAAGTTTGCTACACGATGAAGACCTCCTGGCGGTTTAAGACCGGTTCACCTGTGAACCGGTTTGCTTGATGAAAAATGTAATAGATATGGTTTTTCATTCCATTTCTTTTTGGTTTAAAGGCTCATCCCGGTCCATTAATCTATTTGTTTAATATATGCAATGTATGTTTTATATGTCATATGATATGCACATATAGTAAATCCCACCTTAGGTTATGCATTGATCATGCATCATCTCTTTATTGTAATTGTTATAATTTAGAGAAGCATGATTTTAATTATGTAAGAGCATGCTCATGTATCATGTAATATAACAGTTATATTTATGTATGCATAAAAAGTATTGACATGCATCATCTTTATATTATAATTGTTATAGTATAAGGGTGAATGATAGCATGTTTGCTTGGTTTTACGCGTTATATAAGAGTTATATAGTAATGACCGGACATTGCATGAAGCATGACACATAGGTTACTTTATAAATGTTATAAATGCCTTGTTATGCGCAATATTTTTTTTAGTTGTTTCTTTTTAAGAGTTAAAGAAAAATTAGAACTAAAAGAAATAAGAAAGACATGCATGCTCACTTAGGTTTAATTCATGGTTTTAAAATGTTTAAAACTTGGATCACATAGACCTAAGATCATGGTTCTAATATGATTAGAAACCCTAATGCCTTAATCTTTTGATCAGTTTAATAGGATTAAATTGGCTAATAAAAGATTAAAGTATAGCAAATCTATCTATAAGGGACCTTTTGTCTAAGGCGAGTTCTGTCTAGGCTAGGGTATTTAAGTTGACGGAAACGTGACACCCCTACCTGGGAACTTACCTGGAAAGGTGAATTAGATAGATTTGATGCATGCATGCATGTTAAGGATAGTCCATTAAAGTGTTTAAATGTGACTACTTGAACTTGTTTATATTTCATAAACAAATGTTGTTTATGAGCAGGCTTTAAAAAGACCACTTAGACTAAAATCAGTAGCCGGATTGTCTAGGTTAATGAATCTCTAGGTAGAACATTCAATGGAAGGTACTTGGGGCATAAAATGCTTCACTTAAACCTTTCACTTTTCTCATAAAGTCCACACCGTGAGATCTATCCTCGGCCTTGCAGCACCTTTGGCGTGTCCCCCCAACGGATGGTGTTTGGGTAGGTCAATATCAAGGTGGATGGAGAGAATGTTCGTAGTAAGTGGGAGCAAAAAGTGCAACAGCATATCCCTTGGTCTCCCTTATTAGGTTGAATAAAGTTTCTGCACATCGCCTCGAGGCACTCTGGGAGTGTGCCCCTAAAAGATGGCAGTTTTGCACATTTCTTTGTTTGATCTTCTATAAGAGAATAAGGTAACTTAGTCTCTTGTCCTAATCTGTCTTTTCCCTACGGTAAGCGCATTAGGATGGGACTCTGGCACCGAAAACGAGGGGTTTCACTTACACGGAATAGTTAAAGGTTAACGATTTTGGACCGAAAAATGGTGGCTGTTAGGTTTAGTTTCAAGAGTTGTTCTACCTAATGGTTGAGAATGTCTCATCCCAATGAAGGGGTAACTGATCACCCCACCGGTGACGTTTGTCCTGACTCAGTAGGGCATCATTGCAAAATAGAAGTCTATAAGTAAGGGTACTTGAAACTTTTTTGCAAAAACAAATTGGTTTAAAAGTGGTTTAGCAAAATCTAATAAAGATTTGTTCGTATTTTCAGCAACTTTTTTCAAATGGCTACAACCACCTTATCGTTGTTAAGCGCTGAAAAATTAACTGGCGACAATTTTTCAATATGGAAACACATGATCATGAGGATCTTAATCATCGAGGATCTCATGTTTGCTCTCACGGAGGCTTGTCCTTCTATTCTAGCTCTAAATGCCGCTCGAAATGTTCGGGAGGCATACGAGCGATGGACAAGGGCAAATGAGAAGGCCCGAGCCTATATCTTGGCAAGTCTTTCTGACGTCTTGGCCAAGAAGCATGAGCCTATGGTCTCAGCCCGTGAGATCATGGAGTCTCTGTGGGGGATGTTTGGACAACTGTCTAAATAGCTTATGCATGAGGCTCTTAAATACATATTTAACTCCAAAATGCAAGAAAGCACCTCTATTCGTGAACATGTGCTAAACATGATGGTCCACTTCAATGTGGTGGAGTTGAATAGGTCTACCATTGATGAGGGTAGCCAGGTTAGCATAATCCTGCATTCTTTGCTGGAGAGCTTCTTGCACTTTTTTAGCAATGTGATTCTTAACAAAGTGAAATATAACCTTACAACTCTCCTCAACGAGTTGCAGACATACCAATCTTTACAGAAAAATAAAGAGAGGCAGAAGGGTAAGGCAAATGTTGCTTCATCCTCAAGGATGTTCCATAGAGGTTCGACCTCAGGAACGAAATCTGCACCTTCTACTTCTAACTCTACAAAGGGGAAGAAGAAGAAGGGTGGTAAAGGAAAAGGGAAGGCACTTGTTAACCCACCACCTGTCGCCCCGAGGAGGCCTCCACCAGTTGCTAAGGGAAAGTATTTCCATTGCAATCAAGATGGACATTGGAAGATGAATTGTCCTTGGTATTTGAAGGAGAAGAAAGCAGCCAAGGCTAAGGCCAAGGCAGATAAAGGTAAATGTGATTTACTTGTGCTCGAAACTTGTTTAGTGGAGAATTATGATTCTGCCTGGATAATTGATTTAGGCACCACTAACCATGTTTGTTCTTCTTTTCAAGGGATTAGATCTTAGCGACAGCTAGAGGCTGGTGAGATGACGATGTGAGTGGGCACCAGGTACATCGTTTCAGCTGTGGTAGTGGGAGGACTCCAGTTAACTTTACCGAATAGGTTTCTAATTTTAAATGATGTATATATTGTTCCTGAACTAAAAAGGAACCTTATTTCTATAAAGTGTTTATTGCAATGTAAATACACTATTTTTTCAATTTGAGTAAAGAGTTTATTCATAAAGATGGTGTCTTTATTTGCACAGCAAATCTGAAATCGAATTTATATGTGCTAAGACCGTTAGCCATTAATTCCCTCAATAATACTGAAATGTTCAGAACTGCTGTAACTCAATCAAAACGTCAACATATTTCTCCAAAAAAAAATGCCCAACTTTGGCATCTACGTTTAAGGCACATAAATCTCAATAGGATTGAGAGATTGGTGAAGAATGAACTTCTAAGTGAATTAGAAGAAATTTCTTTACCCGTGTGCGAATCTTGCCTTGAGGGTAAGATGACTAAACGACCTTTTACTGGAAAAGGTTTTAGAGCCAAGGAGCCTCTTGAGTTAGTACATTTTGACCTTTGTGGTCCTATGAATGTGCGAGCCCGAGGTGGCTATGAGTTTTTATCAATTTTACTGATGATTACTCCAGTACGAATATGTTTATCTTTTGCAATGGAAGTCTGAATCCTTTGAAAAGTTCAAAGAGTTCAAGGCTAAAGTTGAAAAGACATTGGATAGACGAATTAAAACACTTCGATCAGATCGAGGTGGAGAGTTTTTAGACTTCGCATTCTAGGACTATTTGATAGAACATGGAATCGTTTCCCAACTCTTAGCGTCGGGTACACCTCAGTAGAATGGTGTAGCGGAGAGGAGAAATAGGACCTTGTTAGACATGGTTCATTCGATGATGAGTTATGCTTCCTTACCGGACTCATTTTGGGGTTTCGCAGTGGAGACTGTG